>NC_082676.1:86642271-86889771 GCF_025265405.1 Mesoplodon densirostris | reverse complement strand
TTCCATGCTGTTTTTGTGGCATGTTTGAGGTTAGAAATGACAACACAAAGGACTGCCCTGTTCCTTGATGTTAAAAATGAACCATGGCCTCTGCTTCATCGGTAAACGCTGCCTCAGCTTGGTGTGTAGGCGCTCATCCCCTTGATTTAGAAAGGCCTGGAAGGGGCCGTGACGTGGCAGGACTCCAGGGCAAGACAAGGCTCTTGGGACCAGTCTCCCCACTGAATAACCAGACAGGTTTTTGGCTGTCCCAGGGGAAGACCTGTCTTGCTTTTGTGCAACAGACCCCCAATTATAAATTTTTAAAACTTTGTTTGCTTAATAAACAAATTGCAGGTAAAGTCGGCTTGTGGAGCTTTTTTTTTTTTTTTTTTTTTTTGTGGTATGCGGGCCTCTCACTGTTGTGGCCTCTCCCGTTGCGGAGCACAGGCTCTGGACACGCAGCCTCAGCGGCCATGGCTCACGGGCCCAGCCGCTCTGCAGCATGTGGGATCTTCCCGGACCGGGGCACGAACCCATGTCCCCTGCATCGGCAGGCGGACTCTCAACCACTGCGCCACCAGGGAAGCCCGGCTTGTGGAGCTTTTGCACAAGGTTGTAAGGGTAGCTTGTGGCTTCAGCAGCAGGCTCCAAGTTTAGCCTCTGTTACAGCTCTCTACCATATTTAGCTTTGTTTATTTTTTACACACTGTCCTACATTTTGCCTTACTCATTCAACAGTACCTCTTGGAAATTCCTCCAAGTCCACTGTTACAGCTCTAATTCATTTTTTTCCCTCAAGTTTGTTTTTATTGTGGTAAACTACACGTAACATAAAATTTACCACCTTAACTGTTTTTAAGTGTACAGTTCAGTGACATCAAGCATATTCATATTGTTGTGCAACCGTCACCATCATCCATTTCCAGAACTCATTTTATCTTCCCAAACTGAGACTGTCCCCATTAAACACTAACTCCCCATCCCCCTCCACAGCCCCTGGCCCCCACCTTCTACTTTCTGTCTCTATGAATTTGACTCTTCCAGAGACCTCATATAAGTGGAATCACACAGTATTTGTCCTTTTCTGTGACTGGCTTATTTCACTGAGCATCATGTCTTCAAGGTTCATCTATGTTGTAGCAGGCATCAGAACTTCCTTCCTTTTTAAGGCTGAATAATAATCTATTGTATGGATGGACCACATTTTGTTTATGCATTCACCCATCGATGGGCATGGGTTGCTTCCACCTTTTGGCTACTGTGAGTAATGCTGCTGTGAACATGGGTGTATAAATATCTCTTCAAGACCCTGCTTTCAATTCTTGTGGGTATAGACCCAGAAGTGGAATTGCTGGATCACATGGTAACTTTATGTGGCAATTCTATTTCTGATTTTAGAGGAACCTCTGTACTATTTATGCAGTGACTGCACCATTTTACATTCCCATTAACAGTGTACAAGGGTTTCACCTTCTTCTCGTCCTCACCAGTACTTGTTATTTTCTGGTTTGGGTTTTTTTTTTTTGTTTTTGTTTTTAGTAGCCATCTTGGTGGGTGTGAGGTGGTGTCTCCTGTGGTCTTGATTTGCATTTTTCTAATGATTAGTGACATTGAGCATCTCTTCATGTGCTGATTTGCCTCAGTTTCTCAACTGTAAGAGGATTATTATGCTTCACCCCCGCCCCAGATTGTGTGCAGAGGGCCTGCAGTAACATACGTGTGTAAAATGCGCATCTTAGTGCCTGACACACAGTAAGAGGTCAATAAATGGCAGCTGCTATTAAGAAGATATTATCAATATATAGTAATTATCCAAAAAATATTTGACTATGTCTTTTCCTTGCAATTAAATTGAAGTCTTACTAAATTATTAGTAAAGAGAGTCAGAGTTTTTACAAAATGTTGTAGGCACTGGCATTTATTAATGTGCATATACTACTTCTTGGCTGAAACATAAGTCCAAGTATTTAGGTTATCAGGCCAGGTGGTTCTGGTACGTAGCATTATACGTATGTGGCCGATAGCACGATCCTTGATCTGTGGCTCTGCCTGTGTCCACAAGCTGTAACTGCGATGCTGCATCATCTCCACTCTGCTTGAGTCTCGATATTCAAATTGAAGACTGATCTCGTAAATCACTTGACATTTTAAGTTACTTTTTCCCTTTGCTGCTTTCTCAGCCTTTGGCAAACTTTTTTTTTTTTTAATACGGTTTCACCTTCATCTTTATAAACTGTTCGCCCTTGCACATCCTTGAGAAGGGATGGTCTTGAAAACTTTAATGACATGGGTGCTTATGATCTAGTTTTAAAAATAGGCTGTAAAATTGTGTGATCCTAACCATTACCATTAAAAGCGTATTAAAAGCTGTTGCAGTGTTGCTTGTTCTTATTCCACTCATACCTGTGACGCACTCGAAGGGAATGAGCTAAAGTACCAGCAGCAGTTGTGCAAGAGACAGCAAGGTATTTCACCTGTAATCCTGTTTCCTGTTTCATGTTGTTTGTAGTGTGGTTATTACCTTTATAATGTGTAATAATTATATAATAAATATATAACATATAATAAATATCTAGCTGTGTGACTCTAGCACATGGCCGACAGCCCTGAGTGGGTGAGAGGAGGTGTGATCACCACCCCTCAGGGTAGGGGTCACCAGATTTTTCTGCTCTTCCTTTTTCTGTGGGAGCACAGACGAGCTCTTAGGGCTCAGGGAACACTACATGAAGGGGACGATGACCAGAGAACGTACTCTTCTCTGTCAGATGGTCATTTCAGCTCCTTTTGTGTAAAAGCCCACACCACCCTTTGTCTGCTGACCTGTTTACCATAAATATGTATTACTTTTTCCATTTAAAAAAAGTGAATTAAGAGTAAACAACAGCTGCAGAGGTGGATAGAGATTGCACCCAAATTTCTGCCTAATGAACTTTTAGGTTCATTTTATGAAAACGTATTAGGTACCAGGTACCTAGTCGAATGTATACGAGGAATATAGACTCAGAAGTGTACACTGGGAGATGTCCCAGAGGGTGCACAATGCGGGACCCTCCCCTAGAACACCCTAAGACGTGCTCCGTCTGTCTGTGCCCCGATGCCTGCAGTGATAGAAGTCCTAGTATGGCTTAAAAAACAGCCCATTCTGGGTTTTGGCCCACTTATAATTATTAGTGTTCTTTCCTTAGGCTCGACTCAGTTTCTGAGTTGTATCTTCTGAAGCTGCTCTCTCTCCCATGTGACAGCCCTCCAGATAGCTGAAGCCCCGACACGAATCTCACTTCCAGCCTGCACAGCCCCTCCTCGTACAGGCGCTGTGGACCAGGAGGCTGAGAGCCGGCAGAAGCCTGCACCGCTCACAGCACGCTGTCGGCCTCACACGGGGGCCCGTCTCAAGTGTTTGGTTGGATGACGTGTGCACAGAAGAAGGGGTTTGGGCGGGAGAAGGGGTGAGTTCAGCATTGCACTGAGCTTTAACTTGCTTGTTATCGTGTTTTGTTTTGCTGCGCCTCTCCTTTCATTCTCACACCCACTCTTCACGAGGGTCTGCGTTCCCGCCCGGGGGATGGTCTGGGTCCGGCCTCCCCCTTTCTGTGCGGTGGTAAGAGATCTCCAGTCACCTCTCCGGTCACACTCACCCTCTGGGCCTTCCTGAGCCTCATGGGTCACAGCACCTGGAGAAGCTGAAGCTCCCCATCAGGCAGCCCCCCAAAGTCCACCTCACGGAGGGTGGAGGAGGGAGGGAAAAGCAGGGCCACTGGGTCTGAGATGGCAGCAGGCACCATCCTCTCAGGACCGCAGGCTGCGAGAGGACCTTAACCTTTAACTAGGTTTCTGTTGCCTTCCAGCTTCCTCAGAGGGCAGCGTCCCGTCTCTACAGGAAGCTGAAGTGAAAGGATCCGGGGAAGAGGCCCCCGCATCCATGGACACAATGACCAAAAGCCGGTTCTTCCGCCTGTGGCTGGTCTTGGGGTCCGTCTTCATGATCCTCCTGATCATCGTGTACTGGGACAACATGGGCCCCGCCCACTTCTACCTGCACACTTCCCTCTCCAGACCTCATATCCTGCAGCCCTTCCCCAGCCCCAAGCCAGGGGACGATAAGTATTTCACCGCCAGCATCGAGGAGATTTTGGAGAAGCTCCTCAGCGCTCATGCGAAGCAGAACATCCTTCTGGGTAAAAAGGTGGAGCAGCCCTCCCTGCTGGCCTCCAGCAAGCCTGTGCTCAGCAACATGGAAGAGAGTGTGAGGGGCTACGACTGGTCCAGCCACGACGCCCAGCAGAGCCCGGACCCGGACAGGCGGCAGGCCGAACGGAGGAGCGTGCTGAGGGGGTTCTGTGCCAACGCCAGCTTTGTGTTCCCCACCAAGGAGCGCTCTTTCGATGACATTCCCAACTACGAGCTGAACCACCTCATCGTGGACGACCGCCACGGGGTCATCTACTGCTATGTGCCCAAGGTGGCCTGCACCAACTGGAAGCGCGTGATGATCGTCCTGAGCCAGAGCCTCTCGGACCAGGGCACGCCCTACCGTGACCCCCTGGACATCCCCCGGGAGTACGTCCACAACTCCAGCACCCACCTGACTTTCAACAAGTTTTGGCGCCGCTATGGGAAGTTCTCCCGCCACCTCATGAAGGTTAAGCTGAAAAAGTACACCAAGTTCCTGTTCGTGCGGGACCCCTTCGTCCGCCTCATCTCGGCCTTCCGCAGCAAGTTCGAGCTGGAGAACGAGGAGTTCTACCAGAAGTTCGCCATCCCCATGCTGAAGATGTACTCCAACCACACCAGCCTGCCCAAGTCGGTCAGCGAGGCCTTCAGTGCAGGCCTCAGGGTGTCCTTCGCCAACTTCATCCAGTACCTGCTGGACCCTCACACCGAGAAGCTGGCGCCCTTCAACGAGCACTGGAGGCAGGTGCACCGCCTCTGCCACCCCTGCCAGATAGACTACGACTTCGTGGGGAAACTGGAGACCCTGGACCAGGATGCCCCCCAGCTGCTCCGGCTTCTCAAGGTGGACAAGCTGCTCCAGTTCCCCCCGAGCTACCGGAACAGAACTGCCAGCAGCTGGGAGGAAGGCTGGTTTGCCAAAATTCCCCTGGCCTGGAGGCAGCAGCTTTACAAACTCTACGAAGCGGATTTTGTCCTCTTTGGCTACCCCAGGCCTGAAAATCTACTTAGAGACTGAGGGCGTTAGGGGAGAATCCTGAACGCCAAACAAAAAGTGCTTGTGTTGTTACTTTAAACCTGAATGAAGGGCCTGTGGTGCTGCGACCATCTCCCGGAGGATGGAGCAATGCGCTGCCGCGTATATTTTTACATGGCTTTGTTTCTCTCCTGGTGTGACGCATCGCAGAATTCCACAGTGCTCCTGTTGGCGAGTCAGCTGGAAACACCTGGAATTGACCACACCCACACTCTAGTTTGTCAAATACCCTTCGATCTTGCAGTCTAGACTTGCTGTCTACTCCCTCCCTATATTCACTGAGTACTGTGTTAATACTGTTTTTTAAGATTAATATATTTCAGATATTTAATATGAAACGTGGAGAAGGAAATGGTGGAGTAAAAAGTTACCTCTGCTCCTTCTGCCTGCGCTTGTGGTTATTTCGTTGGAGCGACAGATGCTCATTAAGGGGCTCCAAGCGACATAATGGCTGACGCTTAGGCCTCAGAGTCTTGATTTCAGGAAGGGAGGGTTCATGGTTGTCCTCAGCAAAAAGGAGGATCTTGAATTTGAGATCAGGCGTTACTGTGTTTGTGCAGGGGTAGCAGACAAATCCTTCAAAAGTGAAAGCTCTCTTACTAGGTGATACATGTGAAAAGGGAAGGCTGTTAATAAGGGTTTCATACTTGAGATCATATCAAAGGTAAATCGTACATCCAGGTCACTGTCACAGAGGCTGGATTTTAACTCCAGCTGCCTCCTTTAATTTGTCAGTCACGGACGTAAGGATTTGCAGTAGCAGGGACGGTGTGGTAGGAGTTTATCCCTAGAATGCGTCCCCAGCATCAGCAGGCCAAGGCTCATGTGGGAGTCTCATTGCCAAGCTGGCTGGTTCGATTCAGCTTCAGGGACGTTCCCTCGAGGACGTGACTGACACAGGGATCTTCATGTTCGGTGGCCCTGCCTTGGTGAAGGTGTCTGCTAGTCCAGGAAGGCTCTGTTTGAACATCTGGTTCACATTCCTTTGCAGGTTTTGCTCTGAACCCGTAATTGGTGAGAAGCGTGGAGTCATCTCGTGGCGTTTGGGCATCACATTCGACCGTGTCTTCTTAATCTGTAGCGTTTGGTCCTAGACGCCCCGTTCCTGAAGAGCTGGCAGAACACGTGGAAGGCCTCCCCCGGGTGTCCTTGGCGGGTGGTGGCCCTGCTTTTCCCAGCTGCGAGGTGGTGCTGTGTGTGGCTGGAGCCCGGGCCTCCGGTGCTCACCTTGCAGCTTGGAGCTGCAAGTATTAGAAACCACCACTTCCTTTGGAAGCTTCCCTTCTTTCCGTAAGACAGTCGGCAGCCGGTACACAAACCTGAGGAGTCCAGTTTCAGAGTATTGTCTGAAGAGGCACCTGCCTCTGTTGGGAGTTTTTCACTGAAGTGTGTTCATTTCGAGAATATTCAGACAGATGTCAAAACTCATTGGGTTGTGAGCTTTTTAAGCACAGGGCCACATCTCCTTCTTTCTATATTCCTGGTTCTTTGCATAGTTACCCAGTAGGTCGGTTTCTCTGGGTGTCGGAGGCATGTTTGCAGGGATGTTGAGGCCCAGGGACTGTTGGAGTCGATGCCAGCTGCATCCACACAGCCACCCAGATTCCTGTGCCAGGGCCCCAGCTGCTGCCTGCGCTGGAGGGACGACTCAGGATGTGATGGCAGAGAAGGTCCTCCTGGTCTGGGTGTGTGGGGGGGTGAAACAGGCTCCAGGAAGGGAGGGGAAGCCCGCACCTCGCCTCTTTCTGGGGCGTGAGCCTGAGAACTCATTCCTTTTGTTCTGTGCCATTTCCCTGACCCACACAGTAGTATCTTGTAGAGGAATTTGGCTCCATGTTTTTTTTTTGGCTAAGATACTATAAAAATTTTTAAATAGATGCTGTACAATTAGACAATTTAACCAAACCATTCCATAAACTTAAAATTCTTTATTTTGCCTCCGTCTTCCAAGCCTCATCAACACATTTAACCACAGTCCTAATAACACTGTGGTTTGTGGTACAAAATCTTCTCTCGTGTCATCTCTGAGCCTCCAGGGCGCTGTGCCTGTTTACAGTCAGGGAGAGGGCGCAGGAGAGACTCGGCCAACATGCAAGGCTGTGGGCGTCCGAGCCTGCCCTGGACTTGGGCCTCCTGACCCTGGTGCTGTGCATTTTCCACCTCACCCAGGTGTTTAGCACACTTGTTGCGGGGCGGGGGGGTGGGGTGGTGCGGTGCGGGGAGGGTCTGTGAGAGAGATACTGTTGGTCCTCTTTCCTCTAAAAGTGTCTGGTACACTTTTTCACGCATTGATACGGCGTATCCACTTGTGGCTTCTAATGAATATTTAGGCAGTGTTCTGCTGTATTGCTTTTACCATCTATTTTTAAGGAATTTCTACTATTTGGAGAATTTTAAGCTTGTTTTTCAGCAAGGGCCGGGATCTCACTTCTCTCCCCAGTGCAGTCAGTGTGCACCTGCATCCATACTTTGGTGAAGGTGGGACTTTAACCCGACTCTGCCGCTCATGAGCAGTGAGACGGGCTGCCCTGGCCTCCCCACTGCAGGGGCTGCCCTTGAGCTGGTGAGCAGGGGGCACAGGGCTGGAAGGGGCAGGGCAGGCATTCCCATCCTTGGGATGGGACAGGAGCCTAAGGGAAGAAGGCCGGGCGTTTTGGGGACAGAGCAGGGCAGAAGCTGTGAGAAGCATGCCTGTGTGACCTGCCTGCCCTGGGAAGCTCCCTTCTGAAGCACACGCAGCCCACCTGAGGTTTCCAGGACTGTGCTTCCCTGGGTTTTATTAGAGGCGAATCTCTGCACTCAAACGTGGACACTGATAACCCCTATCGCAGTTTGAGTCTCCTTCCCATTCATCCCGTGCCTAGAGCAGGGCCTGGCACTCTGTGGGCACACGGTAACTGTTCATTGAGTGAGTGAGGAGATGAATGATGCTGTTTGAGCTTCATTCTGGGCTGTGAGCTAGGACGGCTGCCGTCATTCTCCCCACGTGTTCAATAATAAGGTGGCCAAGGCTGGTGGGGGTTCGGTGACTGACCCTGAGTGGGCTTAGAGCTCACTCCCTGTGACTTCTGGCACTTTCTAAGCACCGTGTTGTCTGTGGGGCTCATGAGGACAACTTGCACTGTTTCTGGGGAACTAAGTGTTCACCTCTGTTTCAGAGAATAATCATGCGTTTGTACTCCCTTCCTGCATTTTCTCTTCCCTTTGGAGGATGCTGTCGCTTGCCTTTTCCTCTCAGAGAGAACGAGGATTGCTGAATTCCATGCTTGGCTCCCACGGCGCTCTGCTGAGGGAGGCCTGTGTCCATTAGGAGCCGGCCAGGCTACCCTGTCCCTTCCCTGCCCCTCACCCCCCACCCCCTTGTCACCTCGAGAGCCTTCGTGGGCTGGAGACCAGAGTGGAGGAGAGAAGGAGGCGGTCCGACCCTGGCGGTGGCTGGGAGCTCATGGATGTCTCCCTCTTGTGGTTCCAAGGCCCCACAGGTGAAGCGTGCAGTCTGTGAACATGCTGTTTCCTTCCCCGACAGGCACGTGTCCCCAGACATCTGCTGCCTTGGCTGCACCTTTGTCGGGGGGACCTAGCTCTGGACCAGCTGTGCCGGCCCTGTTTATTAAACATGGCACCAGATGGATTCCCAGCAGCAGGATTTCAGGGGATGTGCTGACATCCCCAGAGCCGCCGCCTTAAGTTTCTCTGGAAGAAGTTGGGTTTCTGGTGGGATTTGCTTCTCAGCCTGTGCCCTCCCCACTTGGACAGGAGAGCGTCTCAGAGGGGTGGCGTAATGCTCTTGACAGAAGGTCCAGGATGGTCTGTTCTCCTCAACAGCCCCATCCTGCAGAGTAACAGGCTCCCAGGTATCATGTAGACCTGAGGGGCTCAACTCACCCGAGCAAATTATCCAGGGGTAATTATTGCCTATTTATTGATCAACTACACTTCGTTTTCTGCCCACCCCATACTCCAAAACCTAAAAATATGAACAGGTAAAACTTGGATAACACAGACATAATTCATCTAAAAATGTGAAGTGCTTCTCCCAAAGGGAAGTTTGGAAGGACTTTCTGGTCGACGTCTGTTATTTTTTGCCGACACAGGTTCCTCCTTCTGGTCAAAGAGCCCATCACTGTCTCCCTCACTCTTAGCCCAGGAGACTTGAGCAAGGCCACCCCCACCCATGCCTTAGCGCTGGCTAGGCTGCCAGTGCATTCTGGACCCATCCGTCCCAGTGCCCTCTGCTGGAAACCTCTGGGTGGGGTCTTTACCAGGCTGGAGGGACAGAAGCCACTCCTAGAAGAGCTGCACCGAGACTCAGACCATACGGTGAGGGCACAGGGCTCACGGTGAGGGCACAGGGCTGGGAGGAGTGCGGACGGCCTGGGGGACGTGCCCTGAAGCTGGTCCACCTGCGCTTTGCAGGTGTTGGGGGCCAGTCGTTTCCGCTCGCTTAAGCTCATTTGAGCCGGATTTCTGGCATTTAACATACGGGATCCTGACTTGCTATTTAATCTCTACCCTGGATCTGACAAACTAGGGTTAGAGAGGGCCCGTTAGTGAAGAGAAACCATTGACCTTCTGAGCATACTGGCTGTGGTTCATGTAGGTGTGAACAGTTTATCAGCATCACGAAACTTTCTAGACACTCCCTTACTCTACCAAGGCCCAGTGGCTGGCAAAGGGCCCCCCTGGGATGCCAGTTCAAACCAGCAGAGAGATTAAGGGACTGCGGGATATTTTTTCTTTGGGGAATTATTTCATCATGCATCATCCAGAGGGAAGCTAATGAGGAAGACACCTGCTTTGAACTCACCTCTGCCTTTGCCCTTGGGTACTTGAGATGCAAACCAAATATCATCCCTTGGGCCTGCCCGAAATGATTCAACTTGGCTGTCCTGGTCACCATCTGGAGGGTATTTGCTCACGGTTATGGCACCATCACACTGGCGGACAAGGATCTGTTGGGTGACTTTGTCGGTGATGAATGAACATGCCCTGTCTTCCTGCGTCTGCACCTGACAGATTTTGAGTGTGCGATCTTGCAGTCCTGGTTGGAGGCTGGCAGGACGGTGGCATGTGTGCTGGACCTGAAATGTATAGCTCAGATCTTTGGGGAGTGCTTGACCCAACTCAGAGCCTGGGCATCCAGAACTTTCACGCTACTTCGGGGACTGAGCACACTTGGGCTGGGTGCAGGTTTGAGCGGGATGGTGCTGACCTTTGAAGGGAAGAAAGCTTCCTCGGAGGGGCAAGGGGACGTGCTGGCCCTGATGGTCAGCGGAGGTGCCTGGAGCAAAGGGATCTGCCAACTGGTCTGCGAGCGGACTTCTTATAGTCCTTTTCTTGTGTGTGGTGACATATCAACACACAAATAGAAAGTTTTTGTATAATCAAAATGCAAAAGAAGACCACTGCCGCTCAGGTAGATCTGATAGAATATGCCATTTGACAGAGGCCTGGGGACTGTGCTGCAGTTCTGTGTCTCTTTGTGGCTTTGTCTTGGGCCGGGGGAGCTAACAATACGTTTTGTGCTTTCATTGCTGCTATCGTGTGAAACTAGTACCTCTGAAGTGGTAGTGAGTCTAAACCGCTCTGAATCCTTGCATGAAAGAAGGTGAGGCTCCACCTCTTTAACTCTCTAATAAGCACCATCCAAAACGTGAGGTTGGTTAGCAGAGACGTGGCTGCCCTTCTTGGATTCTGGGGCAATATTCTGCTTATGTCTCAAGAGCTTCCAAGGGTGAGGGCCTGTGCTCAGTGGGTGCCCTGGGCTGGGTCAGCGGAGGCCGCTGGCCGTGCTCATCTCAAGAATTCCCACAGGCCCAGAGGGAAGACCAGAGCAGGAGGTGAAGAGCGTGTGATGGCTGGGTCAGCATCCAGACCTTCCCAGATGCGAGAGGCAGGATAGCTGCCATGGCTAGCATGCTCACCCTCGCGGCCGAGCTCAAGTCCCAGCCCTGCAGGACCCAGAAGCCATGTCCAGGGGGCAAGCGAGGGGGCTGGCAGGGACTTTCAGTCTTAGGGCTTCTGCCCTGGGCCAGAGTACATCTTTTAAGCAGATTTGGAGTAGGAACCTTTAAAATGCTTTTTTCACCCAGTAAAATAATAATGATGATAATAAAGTTGTTTATTTTATCATTAGATGGCTGGCCATCCTATTTAGGAAAATGGGTTTCTCAAAAGAAAAGACAGGGCTTCCCTGGTGGTGCAGTGGTTGAGAGTCCGCCTGCCGATGCAGGGGACACGGGTTCGTGCCCCGGTCTGGGAGGATCCCACGTGCCGCAGAGCGGCTGGGCCTGTGAGCCATGGCCGCTGAGTCTGTGCGTCTGGAGCCTGTGCTCCGCAACGGGAGAGGCCACAACAGTGAGAGGCCTGCATGTCGCCAAAAAAAAAAAAAAAGTTGTGAATACATTTTCTTGGATGAATTGGGGTGTTGATGTGATGGTTTCAACTGGTGTTAAAATCTTTTAAAAATTGTGGTAAAATACACATAGTATTTACCTTATTAAAACCACTTTTAAGTGTCCAGTTCAGGGGCATTAAGTTCGTTCATACTGTTGTGGAGCCGTCACCACCGTCATCTCCAGAACACATTTCATCTTCCCAAACTGAGGCTCTGTCCCCATTAAACGCTGACCCCCCTCCCCCGGCCCCAGGCACCCACCCTTCTACTTTCTGTGTCTATGAATCTGGCTCCTCCAGGGACCCCATATGAGCAGAATCCTACAGTGTCTGTCCTTCTGTGTCAGGCTTATTTCACTGAGCAGCATGTCCTCCAGGTTCATCCACGTGTCAGAATTTCCTTCCTTCACAAGGCTGAATCATATTTCATTGTATGGCTGGACCACATTTTGTCCATCATTTGTCCATGGAAAGTTGAGTTGCTTCTACCTTTTGGCTACCATGAGTAATGCGGCTATGAATGTAGTTGTGCAAATAGCTGTTTGAGTCCTGCTTTTAATTCTTTGGAGTATAGATCCAGAAATGGTAAATCTGTATTTAATTTCTTATAGAACTGCATTTCAATCCTTTTTATTGCCAAAACTGCTTACAGATGATAATACATGGGAGTAGCACATAGTAGGTACTCCACAGTTGGGTTTGCTTCCTTAAGTCCATGTAAAATGACGGTAATTAAGGCAGAGCCACTGCCGCCGGCCTTGCGTTGGCTCTGATGGGGCGGCCGCCCTGTGCACTGCCTGGCAGGCGGGCAGGTGTGGTGCTGTGAGTGGAACTCCAGTCTCGTGGCCCAAACCGGGGTGGCTTCTAGTGGTTCGTGCAGAGGTCTCGTCTCTTAGCCATCGAACTGCAGAGGCTGTATGTCTCCTCTGAAGACGGCTGCCTCATGGGGGAGAGGCCACTCCCGGCGCACAGATGGCTTGGGACACCCGACCTGGCTGATGCTGCCGCCAGGCGGGGAGCGCCGGGCACACCGGTGGTCTCCTGGCAGACCCGGGAAGTCACTCCACCCTGAGAGAAAACAGGCGCCGTGGGAACACTGACGGTCAACTCCAGCCCGATGAAAACCATAAGGAAAGTGGTGTAATCTAAAACCCGGGATGGCGACGACCCTCGGACCGCAGACCTCTCCCCTCGCTAACCAGGGCTCCCGTGCGGCCCCCGTACTTCTGTGTGTCCTTCACTGCTCCTCACTCTACATCTGCCTCGGGACCGTGAGCCAGGGGAGTGGTGGCAGCAAAGAGTGGAAAATGCAGTCCCCCCAGACCCGGGACACAGTGGTGTTCACTGGGCCTGTCGGAGAAATGAAAACGGTGAAGATGAGAAATCAAGTGACAGTTTCAAGTGTGGGGAGATAGGATTTCTACTACTCATCTCTGCATAGTCCCCGCCTTGCCCACCTGGGACCCGTGGTCACTGAGTTCTGGTACTTTGTGCCTCTTCATCTGGCACCGAGGCTGAACAGCCCACTGGGACACCGGAAAGGACAAGCCGCGGGCTCGTCGAGATAGATTCTGATGCGTGGTTCCGGGATGGGTTTTTCCGCCCCAATCACTAGAGGACAGCAGTATTGGGCAGTAGATTGCTGGGTGGAGAGTTGGAGAGAGAAGTGGGTAAAGCAGAAGATCCAAGACTCCTCCCAAGACCCGGACACAGCCCCTGTTTACAACTTGATGTGTATCCTTAAGGAACAAGCAAGCACTGCTGTGAACTCAGTTCAAACATCTGAGCTTCTTCCCAGGAAAATTCTAGCGGAAACTCTGGCTTTGACAAAACCGCTTTTACTTCAAAGCAGTTTACAAAAACTGGGGGCTTAAAAACAATCCAGATGAAACCGTTTTTGCCATTTTCAATGGCTTTCCTTCCAGAGTATCTTGCTTCCAGGAGGTTTCCAGAATATTTTGGTTTCAAAACTTGGGGGCACAGATTCGAAAAGTGGATTTAAAGTGTCGGGTTTCAAAGTAGGTTGGCTTTGAAAGTGGTCTGGGTTTCTAAAAGGTTTGGTTGAAAAATGTTTTGGTTCTAAAATCTTCCAAAAATGTTTCCCAGAGCACAGAGCTCTCACAGCGCTTTGGGAGGAGGCAGGGGTGTGGAATGGGGACTGTAGTGGGGCATCATGGTGGGTGGACCAGGGTGAGCAGGGCCATCCCGGCCTTGGGAAGTTCTGTTGCTCAGCCCTCAGTCAGGTGGTAGAAGGGGCTGGGCATCCCTGGTCTCATGTCTGGCTCAGAAATCCGCCCCTGTGTGTCATTTTTCCTCCAGCTGTCCCCTGCAGGGCACTCTGCTAATGAGTGCGTGTCTCCTTGTGAGCGGCCCTCTTTCACCCTGACCTCAGATGGTCCATGGGCATCACACTCCAAGGAGAAAGTTGCCGTGAGACTAGACTTTCCAAGGAAGGAGGACTAATTTGGGAAAAGCCATATTGCTGGAAGTGCTGGGGCTTCGTGCAAGGGTCTTGTAAAGTCGTGGGCTGAACCAGAATCCATAATCATATGGATTATTGGCATCACTTTCCAGATGGGGAAATGGGGACCCAGCGAGGCTGTGATGACCTGTTCAGGTCCCACAGTTCTCAAGAGCCCAGGTGTTCTGCCCCTAAGGCCCTGCTGAGCCCAGCCTTTCAGCGCACTGCTTAGGAGTGCTGCCTGCCATTGAGGCACTTGGCCCAGGCCCTCCCCCACTTGCCCGGTCTGCATCAGCCATGTGTCAGTCCAGCAGGCCTTGGGGGCTTTGGTGTCAGGCCCAGCCTTTTAGAGAAAGCCAACCTAGGATGAGACAATGGCTGGAAGGAAGGTGACAGGCAGGGCCTTGGGGTGCCTTGGCCCTCAGACTGGTGACGATGGAAGAGTGGGGAGTGGGTGGGAAGGACACATAGCTGACAGCCAGCCGCAGATCCTGGTGGTGGAGTGATGTGGGCTACTGAGGGTTGGCAGAGAGGCCCAGAGCAGAGGGGAGGAGAGGAAAAATCCAGCGAAGCGGCCCCACCCTGTGCAGCAGCGCCTGTCTGGGGAGCCCAGAAAGTCTTGCTTGAAATGTGTTAATTAATTTTGGAGCCCCTTCCCCTCCAGCAGAGCTCACGCCACTTAGGTGGCAGCCAGGGAGAGCCAGGCACGCTGTGCTCAGTGTTGCTGGTTCCTTATCTGCCGAGATGACGGGGATGTCCGAGGCCTCCGGCTCCACCTGTGGCCGTGAGCTCCCCCCAGAGCCAGTTCTGATGCCCCTGAGGGACAGACCTCAAGGGCATAATCAGAAGGAAGGCACTCCAGGGCTTCCCTGGTGGCGCAGTGGTTGAGAGTCCGCCTGCCGTTGCAGGGGACACGGATTCGTGCCCCGGTCCTGGAAGATCCCGCGTATCGCAAAAAAAAAAAAAAAAAAAAAAAAGGAAGACACTCCAGTACAAAGATCTTTGGGCAATGCCAACCAAGGGAACAGTAGGTGCCCCACCATGTCCGCTACACCCTTACACCCTCCTGGGAAGTGGGACCCTGTGCCCACAGCCGATGAGAAACCAGGCCGCCCAGACTCTCCATCCCCAGCCCTCCCCTCTCCGAGCTGAACTTCTTCCAGCCTGGCTGATGGACCCACGTGGCATGGTAGTTACCTGGGGTGGCGTGGAGACGGGCCCAGGTGCCAGGTAGAGGTGAAATGCAAGCCTTGAGTCGTGCTGCTAAGAAAGCCCAGAGACATGGACTTCCCAAGTTCCTCAAGGCTTCAGCCATGGGGTCAAGAGGGTCCCCACAGAGCCTCCCTGCCGTGGCCCCACGTGCTGTGGGTCTGGGGCTCGGCACTGGGCCTGCCTCCCCAGGGTTCCTAGGACTCGGCTGAGCCACTCCAGACGGCAGCCGGCGCCTTACGCTGGTTGTGGTCAGGGAAGCAGGGAGAGAGCAAGCAGATCCTTTCCTCGGGTATGTGGACAGAGGCTTGGGGAGTCCATGTGCAAAGGTGAGTGCGGAGCATCAAGAGACACTGTCAGCTGAGTGAAAAGGCAGCCCATGGAATGCGAGAAAATATTGCAAATCATATATCTGATAAGGGAATAATATACAGAATATATAGAGAACTAAAATTCAACACCAAAAAAGTGATCTCATTCAAAAGTGGGCAAATGACTTGAACTGCCATTTCTCCAGAGAAGACATAGGAATGGCCAATAAGCACATGAAAGCTGCTCAACATCACTAAGCGTCAGGGACATGCAAACCAAGACCACGGTGAGGTGCCATCTCACACCCAGTCAGATGGCCGTCGTCACGACAGCAGTGTCGGCGAGGATGTGGCGAAGTCAGACCCGTGGTGAGCGGTCAGTGGGAATGTAAGACGCAGCTGGTGGATCCACGGGTGCTGAGCCCAGCAGCCTGGCATCCAGGGCTCAGGAGAGGTGGGCTTCCTGCCCCCCGCAGCTCAGCCCTCAGCGGTTGGGGAGGAGGTTTGTCTCTGGCTTCGCCTGTGCCCAGCCCTGCTCTGGAGTGTCTGTGGAGGCGGGCAGGGAGCCAGCGGGGGGCTCTGAGGCGGGCTTCCTCCCCACACCTGCCTCCAGTAATTCAACCTGGGGGCCCAGTGCCGCCCACACTCTCCAGGACGTTGTCACCAGGCTGGCTGTACTCGCACTGCCATGTACAGCGAGGCTAAGCGTGTGCCCGGGGGGTAGGGTGAGCGCTGCCACGGAACACAGGCTTCCTCTCTAGCACTGGCTCGGCCCCCGGCGGACTCCGTGGTCTCATGTGAGGAGACTCTCAAGCCCCAGCTTCTTCACTCGCGAGCTGGCCATCACAGCACGGCCCAAATCCCTAGCGGGAGGGAGGAGGGGAAGGGCTTTGCTGGCACAAGGGGAACTGTGGCTCTAACGCCTTCTGGGAGGGGACACCTCTAGTGCAAGGTTCTGTCCGCCCGGAGCAACTCTGCCCCCCCAACCCCCCGGGGTAGCCAAGCTCTCCCCCCAACTGGCATCAGCTCCCAAGAGTTTGAGTGACAGAGCTGGGATATGGGAGACTGCTGCTGAAACCGGCTGCGGGGAAGGGGTCTGGGAGCTGCCCTGGCCTTCTCTAGATCCTGGCCTTCAAGATGGCACCACTTCCTCCTAGAAGCCTCCCCTGGTTTCTCTCCCTATTCCCCTGACAGCTGGGACCTCACCTTTCCTCGAATCTCCCCACACTTGACCTCCACTCCTCCCCGACTTCAACTTCCACCTGTGGCTTACCTGCCCCCGTGATGGACAGTTCCAGAACTCACCCAGGCCCAAGTTCTCATGGGGCTCCATCACTTACTTTCTGCCTGTGAGGAAGGTCACTCCCTGCTCTGGCCCCTCTTGGGCGATTCCAGGAGATGTGTGGCTCAGTCTCCTCCAGCCCCTCTGAGGCATGAAAGCAGCATACGGTTCTTTCTCTTTTTGTGTTACCCAGAGCACGGGGCCAGCAGGATGGGGCTGGACAGGTGGGCTGTGAGCGCAGTGGGGCTGGGCCTCCTGCTCTCAGAGGCGGTGTGGCCATGAGGTGTGCCCAGCCCTCCCTGCTTGCCTTGGGCACAATCCCTGCCGCTGGGCCTGGGAGCACAGAGCCCCGCTGACTCACAGGACAAAAAGAGGCACATCTTCCTCAACTGGTGACTTTGATTCAAGTTTTGTTAAAAAAACGTTTTCATGAAAAGAAGCACAAGGATAGAATTCAGAGTTACTCTGAGTTTTTCAGGTAAAACACAAGATTTTGAAGAAATTCCTCCTTTTAGCGGCTACTCTGTGCTAATAGGAACAGGATTGGCCACCTTTTATCAAGGTTTACTGGTCACCAGGTGCCATCTCGTTGAATCTTCCCAACAACCCTTTGGGCTTCATGTTAATTTAAAATTTTCTGGTAACCTCCCTAAAAACTAAACAAATAAGAAATGAAATTAATTTTAATTTATTAAATTAATTTTAATAATATGTTTGACTCAATATATCCAAAATATTATCATTTCAACTTGTGAATCATATAAAAATTACTTGTAAGATACTTTACAGTCTGAGTGACTGGGTGTTTGTTTTTTCTTTTTTTTGTACTAAGACTTCAAAATCCAGTGTATTTTTTTTTTTTTTTTTTTTTTTTGCGGTACGCAGGCCTCTCACTGTTGTGGCCTCTCCCGTTGCGGAGCACAGGCTCTGAACGCACAGGCTCAGCGGCCATGGCTCACGGGCCCAGCCGCTCCGCGGCATGTGGGATCTTCCCGGACCGGGGCACGAACCCGTGTCCCCTGCATCGGCAGGCGGACTCTCAACCACTGCGCCACCAGGGAAGCCCTCCAGGGTATATTTTACACTTACAGCACATCCCAATTCCACCTAGCCACCTTGCCAGTGCTCAAATAGCCACAACTGACCAGTGGCCGCCATAATGGGCCACATAACTTTGAGGAGTGGGTTCCGTAGCTATTCCAGTTTTACTTTTTCAGATAAGGAAACAGGCTAGAGAGAGGTTTTTTTTTTTTTTTTTTTTTTTTTCTCAGTACGCGGGCCTCTCACTGTCGTGGCCTCTCCCGTTGCAGAGCACAGGCTCCGGACGCGCAGGCCCAGCGGCCATGGCTCACGGGCCCAGCCGCTCCACGGCATGTGGGATCTTCCCGGACCGGGGCACGAACCCATGTCCCCTGCATCGGCAGGCGGACTCTCAACCACTGTGCCACCAGGGAAGCCCCTAGAGAGAGGTTTGACCAAGGTCGCACGTCCTCGAGGACTTTGCCCAGCACCTACTCCAGGATCTTGGCTCTGTTCCAGGCAGGGGTCTTCCCAGGGGCACTGTCCTGGCCCCTTTGATTTGGGGCCAGATGCTGAGCCTGCCCTACAGCCCTGGGAGTGGCCCCCAGTGCTTTCCCTGCCCCTGGGGTGGGGACCGGGCTGGTGCCCCCTGTCCCGCTGCCATGGGCACAAGGAAGATGCCCTCTGGGGAGGGGTCCAGTTCTAACTCGGGGCAGCAGCCAAGGCAGCTGGGGTTCCCGGAGGGTCAGCACGGGGCTGGTCTTGCCTGGTGCTTGGTGCCTCCCACCAGGGGGCAGCCTCGGGTCAGGAATACCGCCTATGGGCGAGGCCTTTGCTTGGGAATCCTAGGGCCTTTCCACAAGCTGTCTGTGCCCAGGACTCACTGGTCAAAGGGCATGGGCAATTCCACGGCCTGGTCAGTCTTCCTGCAGTGATGTGCACAGGCCTTAGGCCACCCGGGATGAGCAGACGATCTTGAAGTCCTCTGATTGGCCAAGTCTCTATCAGGGGTGGGTGGGATATGCCCTGCCCAGAAGCCAGGTAAGGAACTGGCCGGTAGTGGGCACAGGAAGCTAAGAGCCCTGGCTGGCTTTGCCACGAAAGCCCGCAGGGATCCAGTGGCCCCATTGAGGGGTAGGGGGCTAGTCGCCCAGGCCTCTGATGCCCATACATCCCCCATCTTCACGGTGGATGCTCCGGGGTCCCCCACACCCAGAGCAGAAGCTGGCAGGAGGTGGCCTCCCCCAGGCTGGCTGGAGGGTGGGGTGGCCCTCACCAGGCCCAAGTTCACGTTCAGCTCCATTACTTGTCTCTCTGAGGAAGGTCACTCCTCACCCTGGGCCCCTCTTCGGGGATCCTGGAGATGTGTGGCTTGGCCTGACATGTCCCCAGGACCACCAGGCCCAAGCCTGTCCTTGGGCCTCCTCTATTCTAGGGGTGACCCAGAATACAGACGTGCGCACATGTACACGATGCTACCGGGGTGGGGCAGGACGGGGCTCCATCCCACCCTGGGTTGGGGGACTGGGGCCACCCTCCAGCACACACTTGTCCACTTGTGGGGCCTCAAGAGAAGCATCTCTTTGTGTCTTTTGCCCAACTTCTAAGTAGATTTTTTCACGTAGAGCTTTGAGAGTTCTTGCACACTCTAGACATGAGTCCTTTGTCAGATATGTGGTTTGCAAATATTTGCTCCTATTCTGCAGCTTGTCTTTTTGTCCTTTAAGAGAGTCTTTTACAGAGCAGAAGTTTCTTTATTTTGATGAGATTCAACTTACTGATTTTTTTCTTTGAGAGACCATGACCTTGGTGTCCAGTCTAAGAACTCTTCACCAAGCCCTGGGTCCCGAAGATTTTCTCCTAAACTATCTTCTAAAAGTTTTGTATTTTACATTTAAATCCATGATTAATTCTGAGTTGATTTTAAAAAATAAGTTGTGGGGGCTTCCCTGGTGGCGCAGTGGTTGAGAGTCCGCCTGCCGATGCAGGGGACATGGGTTCGTGCCCCGGTCCGGGAAGATCCCACATGCCGTGGAGCGGCTGGGCCCGTGAGCCATGGCAGCTGAGCCTGCGCGTCCAGAGCCTGTGCTCCGCAACGGGAGAGGCCACAACAGTGAGAGGCCCGTGTTCCGCAAAATAAATAAATAAATAAATAAGTTGTGACGTTTAGATTGAAGTTTACTTTTTTGCCTGTGGATATTCAATTGTTCGTTCCAGCGTTGTTTATTGAAAAGGCGATCTTTCTTCCACTGAATTGCTTTTGCACTCTTGTCAAAGCTGGCGGTTCTTAGGCAGGGCTTTTTCCAAGTTCTCTGTAGCTCCCTTAATTTGTGTGTCTACCCTACGCCCACACCCTATAGCACTGATCACTGTTGCTGTCTAATAAGGCTTGAAACTGAGCAGAGTAATTCTTCTCACTTTATTCTTCTTAAAATTGTTTTTTATTCTTCTTCAAAATTAGTGAGTAATTCTTCTCACTTTATTCTTCTTTAAAATTTGAGTTTGTCTTTCCACATAAATTTTAGCATAATCTTGTCTATTTCTACAGAAAATATTGCTGGGATTTTTACAGGAATTGGATTAAGTTTGTATATCAGTTTGGGGAGAAATGACATCTTTACTATGTTGAGGTTTATAATCCACGAACAAGGTCTGTCTCTCCATTATTTAAGTCTTTGATTTCTTTCTTTGGCGTTTTGTAGTTTGCAGTATAAAAGTCCCATACATGTTTTGTTGATTTGCACCTAGATTTTTTTGTTTTTGTTTTTGTTTTTAGTGATTATAAATGGTATTGTGTTTTTAACACAATAAAATAATACAACAAACACAGATACAATAATACCACAAAAATAATAAATGTTCTTTCTTTAAAAACAGCTTTGTTGATGAAGTAAAATTAACATCGCAGAAAAATTTACCCTTTATAAGTGATTTCTAGTAAATTTACAGGGTTATGCCACCATCACCGCAATCCAATTTTAGAACATTTCCATCATGCCAAAAGTTCCCTCGAGCCTATTTAGCCAATCCCTGCTTCCACTGGAGCCCCAGGCAACTAACTACTGGCCCGCTTTCTCTCTCTATTCATCTACCTTTTCTGAACACTTACATAGACGGAATCATGCAGTATGTAGTCCTGTGTGTCTGGCTCCACTTAGCATCATGTTTTTGAGATTCGTTCTTTTGTTCCATTGTCTGGATGGACCTCGTCTTGCTTAGCCATTCCCCAGCTGCTGGACATTTAGATGGTTTCCAGTTGGAGACTATAATGGAGATACTGCTATGAACATTGATGGACCTCTGTGTGTGGACATATGTTTTCATTTCTCTTGGGTAGATTCCTGAGAGTGAAAATTCTGGGTCGTATGGGGGTTTATGTTTAAACTTTTTAAAGAAACTGCCAGACTGTTTTACAAAGTGGCTGCACCATTTTGCATTGTCTGCAGCTATGCATGAGGGTTTCAATTTCCCCGCATCCTCACCTACACTTGTTGTTGTCTTTCTGATTCTAGCCAGCCTAGTAGGTGTGAAATGGTATCTCAGTGTGGCTTTAATTTGCATTTTCCTAATGACTAATGATGTTGAGCAACCTTTTATGTACCTATTATCAATTCATATATCTTTGATGAACTGTCTATGCAGATCTTTTGTCCATTTTAAAATTAGGTTGTCTTCTTATTGAATTGTGTTTGTTATATATTCTGGATACTAGACCTTTATCAGATATACGCTCTGCAAATGCTTTTTTCCCAGTCTATGGCTTGTCTTCTCGTTTTCTTAATGGTGTCTTTTTTTTTTTTGCGGTACACGGGCCTCTCACCACTGTGGCCTCTCCCGTCGCGGAGCACAGGGTCCGGACGTGCAGGCTCAGTGGCCATGGCTCACGGGCCCAGCCGCTCCGCGGCATGCAGGATCCTCCCGGACCGGGGCACGAACCCGCATCCCCTGCATCGGCAGGCGGACTCCCAACCACTGTGCCACCAAGGAAGCCCTTAATGGTGTCTTTTGAAGAGAAGTTTTTATTCATGATGAAGCCCAGTTTTCAATTTTTCTGTTATGGATTGTGCTTTTGGTGTCATACCTAACCCAAGATCACAGGGATTTTCTCCTATGTTTTCTTATAGTTATAGCTGTTACACAGAGTCCTCTGATGCATTTTGAGTTAATTTTTGTATTGGGTTGGCCAAAAAGTTCGTTCAGTTAGTGAATACCTTGTTCAATACAGTTCTTGGTGAAAACGAAAAATATCTTTTATTTTTACTTAAAACCAAACGAGGTTTTTGGCCAGCGCAATACATGGTGTGAGGTTTTATTGTTTGTTCATTTTTGCAAAATCCAATTGTCCTAGCACCATTTGTTGAAGACTATCCCTTCACCATTGAACTGTCTTTGTACTTTCATTGAAAATCATTCGACCATAAACACAATGCTGATTTCTGGATTCTCAGTTCTGTTCCGTTGATCTCTATTCCTATATGCCACTGTCTTAATTACTGTGGCTTTATAGTAAGTTTGAAATTGGGTTGTATATGTTCTTTTGTTCTTCTCTTTCAAAACTGTTTTGGCTATTCTAGGTCCTTTGACTTTCCATATAAATTTGGGACTGTCAATTTCTACCCAAAAGAGCCTACCGGGATTTTGATAGAGATTGTATTGAATATACAGATCAATTTGGGTAGAGTTGAACGTGGACTATCTCTCCATTTACTTAAATCTTCTTTGATTTGTCTCAACAGTGTTTTGTCATTTTCAATATACAAGCCTTGAACTTCTTTTGTTACATATATTCTTAAGCATTTTGTTATTCTTTATGCTACTGTGAATGGAATTGTTTTCTGAATTTCATTTTCAGTGTGTTCATTGCTAGTATATAGAACTACAACTGATTTTTGTATCTTAAATCCTGCTACCTTACTAAACTCAGTTATTAGTTCTAATAGCTTAGGAGGGAGATTCCTTAGGATTTTATGCATATAGGACTCTGTCATCTGTGAACAATGATAGTTTTGCTTCTTCCTTTGCAACCTGAATGCCTTTCATTTATTTCTTTTGTTTTATCTCATTTTATTTTTGCTTATTCCACTGGCTAGAGCCTTCAGTGTAATGTTGAATAACAGTGGCAAGAGCAGATATCCTTCTTTTGTTCTCGGCGTTAGAGGGGAAATGTAGTCTTTCATCATTAAGCATGGTATTAGCTGTAGCTTTTCATAGATGCCTTTATCAGTTTGAGGAAATTCCCTTCTATTTCTAGTCTGTTGTGAGTTTTTATGTTAGATGTTAGACTCTGTCAAATGCTTTTCCTGTATCTATTGAGGCGATCCTGTGGTTTTTGTCTTTTATTCTGTTAATGTGGTATATTACATTAATTGATTTGTGAATGTTAAACCAACTTTGCATTCCTGGAATAAATCCCACTTGGTCGTGGTGCATGATCCTTTTTACATGGCACTGTATTCAGTTTGCAATATTTTGTTAAGAATTTTTGCATCTGTGTCCATGAGGATATCGGTCTGTAGTTTTCTTGTGATGCCTTTGCTTTGGTATAGGGTAATGCTGTCCTCATAGAATGAGTTGGAAAATGTTTGCTCCTTCTTTATATTGTGAAAGATTTGGTTTTATTTCTTCTTTAAATGTTTGGTAGAATTTATCAGTAAGGCCATCTGGGATGGACTTTTATTTGTGGGAAGATTTTAAGTTACTAGTTCAATTTCCTTGCTACAGGTCTTTTCCAATTTTCAGTTTATTCTTGTCAGTTTAAAAATTTCTAGCCTTTATGAGAATTTGTCCATTTCATTAAGTTGTTTATTTTGTTATCATAAAGTTGTTCATAATATTCTCTGATAAGCCTGTATTTCTGTAGGATTGGTGATATCTCCTCTTTTATTCCTGAATTTGATAGTTTATGTCTTCTGTCCTTTTTTTTGGTCAGTCCAGCTGGAGGTTTATTTTTTTAATTGATATTTTCAAAGAATCAATTTTGGCTTCATTGCTTTTCTTTTTTTTTTTAATTTTTAAAAAAATATTTATTTATTTATTTGTTTGTTTGTTTGTTTGTTTGTTTATTTATTTATGGCTGTGTCAGGTCTTAGTTGTGGCACGCGGGATCTTTCGTTGTGGTGTACGGGCTTCTCTCTAGTTGTGGTGTGCAGGCTGTCCAGTTGTGGTGCGTGGGCTTCTCTCTAGCTGTGGCGTGAGGGGTCAGTAGTTGCGGGGCGCGGGCTTAGTTGCCCCGCGGCATGTGGGATCTCAGTTCCTTAACCAGGGATCAAACCCGCGTCCCCTGCATTGGAAGGTGGATTCTCAACCAATGGACCACCAGGGAAGTCCCTTCATTGATTTTCTCTTCTGTTTTTCTGCTTTCCACCATTGATTTCTGCATTAGTCTTTATTATTTCCTTTCTTCTGCTTTTACTTTGGGTTTAATTTACTCTTCTCTCTCCAGCTTTTAAGGTGTTTTCTGATCTAGGTGTTCAGAGCTATAATTTCCCTCTAAGCACTGCTTTAGTTGCAGTGGTTGATATTCGGTTTAAAATATTCCCTGTTTTCTCTAGCGATTTCTTCTTTGACTATGTTTTCTTGAAACATGTTTATTTTCCAAATATTTGAGGATTTCCCAGATTGTTTTCTGTTGTTTGTTTCTAACTTAATTCCACTGTGGCTGGAGAATACGCTTTGTGTGTTTTCACTCCTCTTAAGTATATTGAGACTTGATTTGTGGCCAAGCACATAGTCTATCCTGAGACTGTTCCAGGTGTACTTGGGAGAGATGTGCTTCTGCCATTGCTGGGTGGAGTGTCTGTACGTGTCAGGTCTAGTTGGCTGCCGTGTTGTTCAAGTCTTCTCCGCCCTTCCTGATTTTCTGACTAGTTGTTCTATCGGTTATCAAGTGTAGGGTATTGAAATCTCCAACTGCCTTGTTTTAATTTTTTCCTTCCCGTTCTGTCAGTTTTTGCTTCATGAATTTTGAGGCTCTTGCGTTAGAGATGCATGCACTTTTAATTGCTATATTATTATGAAATGTCTCTAGTAGTATGTCTTATCTTAATGTCTATTTTGTCTGATATTAATACAGCCACCCCAGCTCTTTTATGGCCAGAAGTTTGCGTGTGTACCTTTTTCTGTCCATTTTCTTTCATCTATTTGTGTCTGTGAATCTAAGGTTTAGACAGCATAGGGTTGAATCTTGATTAAAAAAAATTTTTTTTTGTAATACAGTCTGAAAACATCTGCCTTTTAAAAATTTATTTATTTATTTATTTGGCTGAGCCGGGTCTTAGTTTTGACATGTGGGACCTTTAGTCGTGGCATGTGGGACCTTTAGTTGTGGCATGTGGGATCTAGTTCCCTGACCAGGGATCAAACCCGGGCCCCCTGCATTGGGAGTCTTAGCCACTGGACCACCAGGGAAGTCCCTGAAAGCATCTGCCTTTTTAAATTTTTTTATTTTTTTATTTTTAACACCTTTACTGGAGTATAATTGCTTTACAATGGTGTGTTAGTTTCTGCTTTATAGCAAAGTGAATCAGTTATACATATACATATGTTCCCATATCTCTTCTCTCTTGCATCTCCCTCCCTCCCACACTCTCTATCCCACCCCTCTAGGTGGTCACAAAGCACCGAGCTGATCTCCCTGTGCTATGCGGCTGCTTCCCACTAGCTATCTATTTTATGTTTGGTAGTGTATATATGTCCATGCCACTCTCTCACTTTGCCCCAGCTTACCCTCAACTACAAATAGAACTACCATACGACCCAGCAATCCCACTACTGGGCATATACCCTGAGAAAACCATAATTCAAGAAGAGTCATGTACCAAAATGTTCATTGCAGCTCTATTTACAATAGCCAGGAGATGGAAGCAACCTAAGTGTCCATCATCAGATGAATGGATAAAGAAGATGTGGCACATATATACAATGGAATATTACTCAGCCATAAAAAGAAACGAAATTGAGTTATTTGTAGTGAGGTGGATGGACCTAGAGTCTGTCATACAGAGTGAAGTAAGTCAGAAAGAGAAAAACAAATACTGTATGCTAACACATATATATGGAATTTAAGAAAAATAAAAAAGGTCATGAAGAACCTAGGGGTAAGATGGGAATAAAGACATCTTATGTCTTTATGGACTTGAGGATATGGGGAGGGGGAAGCATCTGCCTTTTGATTGGGGTGTTTAGACCCAAATTCACATTTAATGTAATTATTGACATATTTAGTATCTATCAACCTAATTCTCTGATTCTCCTACTCCAATTGGGTGTACCAAATTCAGTTCGATCCTGACCCAAACCACCTGGAGTCACAGACCCAGAGGTGAAGCAGACTCCATCCCATGAGGCTGCCCCCACTTCAGACACCAGTTGCAAGCTCTGGGTCCCCAGGCTGCCCTCACTTCTGTCTGACTTAGCTGCACATTCAGAGGTTCCCACAACCCCTGTCTCAGTAATTCACGAGAATGACTCACAGTACTCAAAAAAGTACAACACTGAGGATTACGGTTATACTACAGAGGCTGCAACTCAGGAACAGCCAGATGGAAGGATACACAGGACAACATACAAAAAGAGTGGGGATGGGAGTGCGGAGCTTCATGCCTTCTCTGGGTGCACCATCCTCCGGGCACACCGGTGTGCTCACCAGCCTGCAAGCTCCCAAACCCTGCTGTTTGGGCTTTTTAGATGGTGTTCCATTACCTAGGCGTGGTTGATTAAATCATTGGCCATCAGTGACTGAACTCAATCTGCGGCTCTTTTCCCCCCCCTGGAGGTTGTGGGGAGGCGGCTGAAAGTTCCAGCTCTCTGGTCATGCGGTTGGTTCCTTGGGCGCCCAGCCCCCATCCTGGAGCTGTCCAGGGCACCGCCCCATCAAGATCCACCTCATTAGCATAAACTCAGATCTGGCCCCAGAGAGCTTATTATGAATAACAAAAGGCACTCTTAACACTCAGGAAATTCCGAGGGTTTTAGGAGCTCAGTGCCAGGAACCAGGGACACAAAACAAGTTTGTGTTTTAGTATTCTACAATTAGGTTTACATTTTTAATTTTGCTATTTATTTTCTATATTTTCCTGACTTTTTTCTTCTTCGGTTCCTCCCTTATTAACTTCTTTTATGTTAAATAAATATTCTTTTAGTGCACCACTTTAATTTCTCTGTTGATTTTTTTTTTTTTTTTTTTGCGGTACGAGGGCCTCTCACTGTTGTGGCCTCTCCCGTTCCAGACGAGCAGGCTCAGCGGCCATGGCTCACAGGCCCAGCTGCTCTGCGGCACGTGGGATCTTCCCGGACCGGGGCACGAACCCGAATCCCCTGCATCGGCAGGCGGACTCTCAACCACTGCGCCACCAGGGAAGCCCTGTTGATTTTTTTAAACTAGATGTTTAGTTATTTTCTTAGTGGTTGCCCTGGGGATTACATATGCATCTTATCAGCGTCTCCTTCTGATTAATACAGACTTAATTCCATAAAACTTATAACTCTATCTTGCCCCATTTTTGGTGCTATTATTGTCATATGTGTTACATCTATATACGTCATAAGTACAGTGATAAAATTATTTATTATATTAAAAAATAGCGTT
Organism: Mesoplodon densirostris; assembly: GCF_025265405.1. Classification (NCBI taxonomy): domain Eukaryota; kingdom Metazoa; phylum Chordata; class Mammalia; order Artiodactyla; family Ziphiidae; genus Mesoplodon; species Mesoplodon densirostris. The sequence continues at coordinate 86,862,318 of NC_082676.1, read as the reverse complement.
ATACTTATTTAGTTATACAATCTTATGTCTTTTAAATAAGTTAAGAAATCAAAATATATTTACATGGTCTTTTACCTTAATACACATATTTACCATCCCAGTGCTTTTCATTTATTTCTATAGATTCGAGTTACCATCTTTTGTCATTTCTTCTCACCCTGAAGGACTTCTTTTAGTATTTATTGTAAGACAGGTCTACTAGCAATGCTTTTCCTAAGGCTTTTTAAACCTAGAAATGTTTGTATTGTACCTTCATTTTTTATTGTTTTGCTGGATATAGAATTCTGGGTTGATTTCTTTTCCTTTTACCACTTTGAACATGTCCTTCCACTGGCTTCCCTTGTTTCTGTTAAGCAGTGAGCCATCATCCTGCTGTTGCTCCTGTATATGCAAGAGTTGTTTTTCTCTTGCTGCTTTCATATCTTTTTTAAAGATTTTTAAAAAACAATTAGACATTGGATTTTATTTTTATTTTATTTTATTTTTTGGCCACACCACACAGCATGTGGCATCTTAGTTCCCTGACCAGGGACCCAACCCGTGCCCCCTGCAGTAGAAGCTCAGAGTCTTAACCACTGGACCGCCAGGGAACTCCCTGCTTTCCTATTTTTCTCTTTGTGTTTGATTTAACCTTGTGGCCACCACAGGATGGCCGGTGCAAGCAGCAGACCCGTCCTCGCATCCTTCGTTCAAGACCCAAGTCCCAGCAGACAGCGCCAAATGGCCCATCCTTGGCTGATCCAAGGGATGGAGAGGGGTCCAGCCAGAAGACCCTCGAGATACCTTCAGCCTCTGAGGTGGGATCTTCTGCACCCCAAGACCACATTGCACAGGGGAGGGACAGGTCTCCAAAGAGAAGTTGGTGTGTGTTTGGAAAGGGACTAGTGAAGCTTTGTCCCTTCCCGCTGCACAGGCAGGAGTTAAGGAAGGCGACAACTTACAGGGAAGATTTGTGCCGAGGGATAGAACTGGTAGAAGGACATTTAGGCAGAGTGGTCAGTGGGAGCACAAGCTTGGAGACTTGAGGATGTGCGAGCAGCGCGTACTCCTGTCCGCCGGGGCACGGGAACTGGTGAAGCCGCCGGCGTTGGCTTGGATGTGTTCGTGGTCCAAGTCATGGTAATACCGTCATTTTGCTGACGCTCCCTTGCAAAGCCAGGGCACCCCGCGCAGTGTCTGATTGCCTCAAGCCCTGACTCAGAGCCTCAGCCAAGGCCGGCCCTGACTCCCCAGTGCCCTTCTTCTCCAGGCCTCAGTCTCCCCGTCTACCAAAGCCAGGGCCCGCTCACCGCCGCAGGGCTGCTGAGAGGCGGCAGCGTGGGAAAGCACTTGTCATTGTGCCAGCCCTGGCCCTTGCGTGCTCGCCACACTCTGACTCCCAAACAATGCCAGCCTCTGAGCAGAGCCATGGGTGGGCCGTAACCATGGCAAGGGCCCTGCCAAGCAGCAGAGCCAACTGCCCGTCCAGGGTCAGCCGGGCCTGTGGCCCTGGTTACTGCTTTGTCCCACAGGCTGGAACTGGTCCCGGCTAGCAGGCTCTGAATAGCTGGCTGTCAGGGAGGGCAATGCTTACTGCAGGGAACGAAGCTCTTGGCTGGAGAGAGGGTTGGGCTTGAGGTGAGGGTAGCTGAGCTGCCTCCAGGGTCCTGAGACCACAGCCAGGTTCAGGTCGGAGCACGGCCGGGTCACCGTGCTGCGGGCAGTGCCTTCCCACAGGCCCCAGGAACACCTCCACCCCTCCCCCGCCGCCACCCTCTGTGCTGCCCCCTCCACAGGCACAGAGCCTGGTGCCCCCGGAAGGAGGCTGCCCCCTTCTCCAAATTCCGGGATGTGCCAGGCAGCTGGCCAGAGTACGCAGGGTCCCCTCCAGCCTTCCCCTGGGCGCCTTCACAGCCTGGATGCGTCACGGCCACCGGCTCTGCCCGCTTCCCACTACCTGCCTGTCCCAGTGGCTCCCCTCTCAGCCTGGCAGGAACTGGGCATGAGTGTGTGGTCAGAGTCACCCTCCCCAAACTGTGTTTACAAAACCCACGTTTGCAAACTCGAGGCCTCATTTTTAAAAAAGGAGTAAGGAGAAAAGCAATACAAATAGCACTGAATATATATATATATTTTTCCCAACCACGCCCACACAAATATCTAAAAGACTCGGGGACCAGATTGCCTGGGTTCAAATCCCAGCTCTGCCAAGGACATGCTGTGTGACCTCAGGCCGATGTCTTCCCCTCTCTGTGTCTGAGATCCCTCATCTATAAAAATCAACAACGGGACCAACCTGATAGGGCTCTTGTGAAGATAAGAGAGGTCAACCTCTAAGCGTTTAGAAAGAACATCTGCTCTGCTGAGTCCCTGGAGGCCTGGCCCCATGACCCAACCTGCACAGTTCTCATATTTTTCATGAGTGAGCCCCCTCTCAGCAAGGTGAGCCCCCAGAGCTGGGCTTCCTTTAACCCCTGAAATCATCGCTAAGACCCCAAGTGGGGAGGGACAGTGAACAGAGAGGGAAAGAGTGTGGGGGGTGGGAGAGTGGCCCAGACTCTGGAGGAGAGCTGCCCCTCCCCCAGGGAGCAGGACGTAACTGTCAGAGGTGCTACCCACCCCCCCAAGCTGGGAATGGGACCCTGCCCACTGGAGGGGCCTCCGAGGAGGGGGGAGGGAGGGCCTCAGGGGGAGGGTTGGGGGTTGGCCCTTGCCTGTCCCAGTTTATCTGCTCCCAGCTGTTCTCTCCTCTACTTGGAGCCTTCTCAGCCCCCCACCCAGGTGCTCTGGGCTGCTTTGCCCCTCCTGGGGAGGAGGGCTGGGACCCAGGCCCTGCCGGAGGGCCAGGGAGGTCTGGGGAGGGGACTTTCCTCCCATCTGGTCTCCCTACCCACGGGCACCGAAAATGGGGCTGCGGAGTGAGGGCTGCAGCACATTGGGGCCAGCAGGACCCCCATCTGCAAAACAGAGGCACTGACCGCCACCCAAAACCTAGGCCACGACCCAGACGGGAGCCTGAGCCCCCTTCTCCGTAGGACCCCACCCACCATGGGCCTCCCAGGCCTGGACAAGCCATGCCCCCAGGACGTGCCGGGCTACCTGCCAGAGCGGACTCTCCCAGGGTCAGGCACCCACACCAGCACCTGCTCAACCTCCCACAGGAGCACCAGTGGACCCTGGAGACAGGGCTGTGGGCTCAATGCTGACTTGAGGAGCCCCACCTCCTACGAGTCAGCTGACGTTCATGGGACGCCCTTCAAGGAAGGGCTGCTGCTCGTGGGGCTGGGGTGGGGGCTTGACCTTGCCTGGGACCCTCACCCAGGGGGCTGGAGCCGAGGGGCCCTTGGTACTGAAAAGACAGCTCCAGCCCACGGGGTGGGGAGGGGGCAAGCACGGGAGGGACACGCCCCTTACCCAAGGCTGTGATACACGGGGACTGAGGGGGTCAGGGGCCCCAGCCAGGGTGGGGAGGGGAGCTGGGACAAACAACAGGTCTGACCACAGCCTCTCACTAGTGTTAATACCTTGCCCTGCTTCGCGGCTCTCCACGGGCCAAGCGTCCTCTGCCCAGCAGCCCTGGGGCCCCCACAGGCATACAGGGATGGGGGTTACCCCATTTTGCAGAAGGCAAAACTGAGGCTTCAAAAGAGAAGAGCCCTAAACAAGTAGTGAACTTTAGTTAAGGATGTTCGTGCTGAAGTATCCGGGGTGAAGGGCTGATGTCACCCCTTACTTTGAAATGTATGCGAATCCAGGACGGATCCATATGCGATAGAGCCATGGAACAAAACGTTAACTGTTGATTCCAGATAGTGGGTACTTGGGTGTTTGCCGAAAATTATTTCAACTTTTCCCCGCGTTTGAAAATTTTCACAACAAAATGTTGGGGGGAATTAAAAATGAATATTTAAGACGGGCGCTCCAGCCTACTACAGCCCAGCAGGTCCCGGTCACCTGCAACCAGGTTTCCCAAATCCTTCCAGAGACGGTCCGTGCATGTCAAGCATCTACATAGCTATTCTTTTTGTTTCACTGGTGGAGCAGACCTTGCCGCATATGGGCTGCTCCCCTCACTGCTGCAGCCAGGAGCCCTGTGGGACCCTCACACTGTAGGCGAGTCCCTGCGTGGGACCTCTGGCCACAGAGGCCTGCAGGGCCCCCAGTGACAGGCAGCACCCACACCACTGGGACCTACGAGTCACTTCCCTCCTCCTGGGAGCTGCCCTGAGGGTCCAAGGTGGTGACAGCTTTTGCCACTCAAGCTCAGCTTCTGCCCCAAGCAGAGAGGAACCACGCTAAGGGTGTCACTGTAGCCCCCTAAGCATATTGCCCTGGTGGCCCCCAGTCCTCCTGGGTCAGGCTGAGACACACTTGGAGCTCAGTGTCAGCCTCTCCCGGCAGCCCCCGCGCTCATGGTGGCCATAAAGGAGCCGTGGCAGCCATTCCTCAGCCAGAAGCAGGAGTCAGGTGAGCCAAGGTACAGGAATTCTGGGGTGTGGTGTGGGAGGAGCCCTCAGCTGTGCCAGGCCAGGCTGGAGACGTCCACGGGCCCTGGCAGGGAGCAGCTCCAGCCGACCCTGTTCTCCTCCATGGGAGGGCCAGGGGCCACGCTGACCGCATCCTGCTGCACTTGGGAGGCCCCACCCACTATGCAGAATTGGAAACTGAGGCTCAGAGAAATTGTAATTTGCTCAAGTCCATCATTCAGCCCAGGACCAGGGCCTGGGTTCTACAGTCAATAGGACAGGGAGGGCCTGGCCAGACCTGATTCTCCCTGTCTCAGCATCTGACCTCGGGCCCAGGCTGTCATTCTGCAGGAACTCAAACCTTGAGCCCAGGAATGCAGACCCCACCCTGTCCCGGCCCTGGAAGTAGGTCTCTGCAACCTGCAGCTGGGGTTGAGGCAAACCCATGCCTGGCGCCCTCTGCTGGTCTGTGTGTTCCTCACGGGGTGGAGAGACCTGAAGAATGTGCGGAGGGACGGCAGGAAGGCAGCTCCCCGCCCAGGGTGACCCGTAACCCCGTCCTGATGGGACGAGACAGGGCAAAAGTGTTGAACTAGTCGCCCCCAGGGCAGCTCGGAGGTGGATACCTTGTTTAGTATACATAGTGGCCAGTATTTAGAAACAGAGGTTATCGGACAGCAACTTAACTTCAGGTTTTTAAAAATCAGAATATCTGCCCACTCTGGACCCACGTTTTCCTGCGCGTAATCGTAAGGAGCTGAACACGATGGGGTGAGTCCTTTCCTATTAGCCACAGGCCCCACCAGTCCCTATTGCCCTATCTGCCTCCTTTAGTCACGTGGCCCCGTGGGCATTTGAACCCTCTCCTTGACCATCAGAGAGCCTGGCTCCTTTGGCCAGTCAGTGGTGTTGGAAGCCTGTCGACCTAACTCTCCAAGGCCCAAGCCTTCTCACCAAGGCAGCTGTGTCTCCTCAGACAGGCCCAGCCCAGTGGATCTGCCCCTCACAGAAACCACCCAGAGAACTGAGGGAAGGACAGGTCCTCTGAGAGATTTTATTTGGCTTGCCAGGAGCAGGGGCTGCCTGGGTTCACCTCTTACAGCTCCTTTTGCTGGAACACAGCACCCTGATGATGTCCTTGGATCTCTGTAGGGTGTCAAGGAATGTGTGGGCTCCTTCCGAGGGGCCTCTGCCATGGCACAGGGGAGGGATGGGAATGCATGGGGGTAGGAGGAGAATTTGCTTCCAGTCAGCAGGGAAATGGGCTACTATGGTAGGTAGTGAGCTGCCTGTCCCTAGAAGGGTTCAAGCAGGGTGTGGTTCCATCAATTTAATAGATATTTATTGGTGCCTCCAGTGTGCCAGGCTCTGTTCCAGGCATGAGAAATCCAATGGTGAGCACATAGGCCGGCCGGCCCACGTCCAGGAGCTGACTGTCCAGCTGGCAAACCTGTGAGCAGGTAGACCTGTGAACCATACTTTGCTGCTCGGGAGCAAATGCAACAGCGATGGAGAATACGTTCAGCCAGATGCTAGAGGTCCCTCTGAGGAGGCAGCATCTGGGAGAGAGGCCTGTGTAACGAGGAGGAACCGGCCAGGCTGAGCGCTGGGGAAGAGTGTCTGGGGGAGGTGCCAGTGCAAAGGCCCTGGGGCAGAGACGGCTCGGCGTGTTCCAGGGTCGGAAGGAGGCGGACAAACGGGGAGAGACGGAGCCGGAGGTGCGAGGCCTTCAGGCATGGAGGGGAGGGGTTGGGTTTGTTCTCATCTCCCAAGTGCGGGGACCACCTTAAACAAGACGGGAGCCTGCAGTAGAGGCCTTATCGGTCCACATCCCCTGTTGGAAGGGCCATCGCTTACTTGTTCAAGGCTGTAAGTGGTTTTGTCCACGTCAATCATTCATTTATTCACTTACTCATTCAGCAAACATTTCCAGAGCTAGATGTGCTCTGGAGCAGCTGGGGCCGGGGGGCTGGAGTGAGACCTGGTCCCCGACTTCCAGAAGAGGCAGTGTGCTGAGGGCAGGAGGTAGAGGGAAGCAGAGGTCAAGGAGGGCTTCCCAGAGGAGGTGTCCTCTGAGCCGAGGGAGGAGCCGATGGTTCTGTCCAAGGGGCTGTGGTGCTGAGACGGGGCACAGTTACAGATGGGCACCTCCACTGTGTGCTGAGAGTGGGGTCACGGAAGGGTTACCACATGGTGCGTAGCCCCTGCAGCAGGACCTTCTGAGACCGTAGCTGCCTGAACCCCATTTCGTAGCTGGGGAGACTGAGGCTCAAGGACACAGTGGGTCTGCGGCCCCTGAGGTCTGATTTGCCCCACAGAAGGGCTGATTTGAAGCTGATTCAGCTCAGAGCCAACGTCGAGGGATGGTGTCTGTGTGTGTGTGTGTGTGTGTGTGTGTGTGTGTGTGTGTGCTTGAAGCCTGTCAGATCTGTATATTTGAGCTCCGTCCCTCATCTGCTGAGCAATGCTAGGCAAGTCACTTAACCTCTCTAAGCCTGTTTCATATCGGTAAAAGGAGCGTGGCTCTCCATACCTGGCTAAGTTCTTGGGAGATGGTGTTGACCTGGCCCTTGGGTGGAGCCCAGCAAAATTCGGAGTCCGTGTGTCTGCCTCTGAGCCCAGGCTGTCCGCAGGCTCAGCAGCAGCCGCCCCAAACTGAAGAAGATAAAACCTGGCGTATTCTGTCCTTCCCCCGCTCCCACCTTGCACTGCTGTTGGGGAGGCAGAGTTTCACCAGGAGGGGAACCTTTTGTCTGCAGGGAGACCGGGCCCAGAGAGGGTGAGCAGCCAGCTCAGGTCGCAAAGCAGGGGGCCTGCACCATGAGCAGGGAAGCCCCATCGGTGGGCTCGGCGTCCCCAGGGACAGGAGAAGCCTCGCCCCTTCCCTGCCAACCCAGTCCTTCCCAGGGCCTGGTTGGCTACCCATCCACCAGCCCACCAGCCCCCAGCCCCTCCCGGTTGACACAAAAGGCCAGGCCTCCTGCAGGAGGGGGCGGGAAGGGGCTCCTGGGCCAGCTGGGCCACGGACACAGACGGGGAAGTGAGCGGAGACAGGAAGGAAGCTGCACTGCTGGAGTCTGGGGCCCCCATTGTCTCACCTGGGGGTGGGGGCACTGCCGTCTCCCCTCTGCCCTGCTCAGCTGCCGCCCACCCTGGATGGTTCCTCAGCTCCAGAGGGCACTGGGTCGCTAGGCCCTCCCCTCTGTGGGCCCCACCCTGCTGCTGACTTTTTCCCGGACCCCGCCTCAGTTTCCCCAGCTGTAAAGCTTAGAGGGCAAGATGCTTGGGGCAGATCTGTGTCCTGCCAGGACTCCCACAGCAGGTGATGTCATGACGAGTGCCAGCCATTTCTCTAGTGCTTCTCCTGAATCAGCTCGTGGAGCCTCACCATTCCCGATGACTCGAGGGCTCTCTTCGTGCCCAGAAGTTCAGGAACTTGGCCAAGGTCGCACATCGGGGCAGCAGAGCTGCAACTCAGACCCAGACAGCCGGTTCTACACCCCACCCTTCTGTCTGTGATATCACTGACCTGCGACTTTTCTTTAAATAATTCACTTGTAAAGGGTGAACAACGGCTAAGCCTCATCCTAAACTGTGACGTTAGTATTTTAATTGAGATGGACAGAGAGATGTATGGGTGAGCTGGGCTCGGAGCCAGGGGCCGGGGGACTCCCAGCTGTGCTCACTCTCCAGGGCTCCCTCCTCCCCCACCACACTCACAGAAGGGGGCAGGGACAGGACTTGCAGGAGGGACCCTTCTGTGCACCCTACGGGAAGTAGGGCAAAGAGGAAGCTTTGGGACCTCTCAGTAGACTGCCCTGGGCTGGGGGCTGAGGGCGGAGCCGGAGGGTGTGAGTGTCCTGGGTGAGGACCAGCTGGGACCTTCTGGCCCATGGCCAGGAGCCCTCCCCTCCTCAGATCTCATCACCACTCCCCACCCCCAGATAGGGGCCTCCCCACAAGCCTGTGTCCATCCCAGCACCCCCCCCCAGACCCTCAGTGTCTTGGGGGTGAGGTAAGGGGCTGGACCACCCCCAGGACATAGGTCTCAGGGGCCCCTGACCCCTAGCCCTGGGGAGGGTGTCCAGGGCTGCTTCGAATGTCCCCACCCCACCCCAGCCCATCCCCCTCTCCAAGTAGCCAAGCTCCTGCAGCCTGCTTAAATTTTATTGAAGGTGGAGCTGGAGTGGGGGGCCCAGAACCACAGGGCCCTCCCCCCAGCTTCCCCAGCGTGGGTTTCACTGCATGTGGGATGGCCAATGGCCAAGGCTCGATCCTGGGACTTCGGACACAGCTCAGTAGCCCGCATCCCTGCAAGCATCCAAGACACCCGCCTCAGCTCCAGCCCCACCCCTGCACAGACTCAGCAGATGGGGACAGGGCAAGCCCACAGCCCCCTCCCAGGCAAATGGGGTCCCGGGATAAAGATGCTCTTTGGGCAGGGCGGGAACATTACCCCCAGCTCAGGCCTCTCCTGGCCAGCTCCACCTGGGCCAGGCGGTGGTCACTCAGCACCTGCACCCGGGTGATGGCGGCCAGCGGCCTGTGGCGGTGGGAGAACTGCAGCACCTTGTGCTCCTGGGCGTGGACGTGGAAGTGCTCCGCATCCGAGCTGACCTCCATCTGTGGGCGGGAGGCCAGTGACCCACGGCCCACTGGGCCTGCGACCTGCTCCTGCACTGAGCTCCAAGAGCTCTGAGTCCAGGAAGCATAGCCGGGGGCCCAGGGTTCCCTCAGCACGTGGAACCCCCGTCATGCAGGCCCGCCCCATGGGAGTTCTGAGTCCCCAGCTGGGAGTCCCTCCATCTCTGCTCAGAGGGGTGGCTGGCGGCCAGGGGGTGGGCATCCTGTTGCACCCCCCAGACCCAGCAGTGAGACTCCCGCACTGGCCCTTTTACCCGTAAGCATCTCTAATAAGCCCCCTCCCCCAGGGGCTCCCGGTGGGGACAGCAGTGCTGCTGGAAGCCAGGGATACAGGGAGCCCTAGATGCTACACAGCATCCTTCCCACAAAGCAGCAGGTGGCCCTGATGTGTCCACAGGCACCCCAACCCCCGCCTCCCTGCCCCTCCCCCAAGGGCCTCCCCCACCCCACCCCATGGGTTCCCCTACCTCCCAAGGGCCTTGCCCCACTCCCGTCACCTCAAAGGGCTCCCCGAGCACCAGCGGGAAGATTTTGGACACCTCCTCCTGGCCCCAGTGGCCGCCCTGGAAGGTGTTGGCCACGATGGTGGCACTGGAGAACCGGGGCTTGATGTGGAAGACGATGTCCCCTGTCTCAGACAGGAAGTTGATCTCAAACCTGGGGGCATCATGAGGTTCGTGAGAGCAGCAGACAGCCGGGCGGTCACCCACCCAAGGCCAAGGAGGGGACCCTGGGGAGGGCGATGTCCCTTACTTGTCCTCTCCAGAGTCAGAGTGTCCCTGGACTAGCAGGTTCCAGCCCGGGGCCAGGCCCCCTGCATAGAAGGCTTCAAACTGCAGGCAAAAGACGGATAGAGGGCCCTGTGTCTGTGGCGTCCTCCCCCTCTGGCTCCCCACTTGCCCAGGAGTCCCCCAAAGTGCACGCGCTTTGCCCGGACCCTGGCCCTCTGAGCAGCATTCCCTCTCAGCCTGGGGGTCTCGTGGGAGGGCAGCTCTGTGGGGAGGGGCACAGCTGACTGGGGGACCCTCCCCGCTGGCCCTGCTCCCTTCTCCCCAAGTCCAGGTCTCACCCACCTGCAGTGCCATCTCTCCAGCTTCTGCTGGGAGCAGCGCGAGCCTGGGGATATAGGCGGGCCGGGCTGGGCGGGGGCTCGGGAGCCGCACCCCAGGGGTGGCTGATGAGGTCACTGTGCCTTTCCCTGCCCCCACCTCTCCCTCCATCCTCAGCCTCTCGCCCTCCCCCACCAGCAGGTCCTCCATTCTTGCTCCAGGGACAGGGTGGCCGCCTCCCCACCCCCATTGCCTCGGGGCCTGTCTGCCTCTCAAAGTTCACCTCACTTCTTAGGATCCTTCAGGCACCTGGGAAAGCAGCTTCTCCCCCATTCTTGAGGGAAGGGCGTGGCCAAGGCAGCCCCCCGCCTCCAGGATCTCAGGGACCCACACACTCCCATGTGGTCAAGCGAGGAGGTGCGGTGGTGGGGGAGGCCTACCAGGCCTGCCTGGCCTTCGGGGCTGTCAGACCACCTGGTGCCTCCAGCCTGTGCCCCCGGCCCAGCGCAGCCCAGCCTCCCCCTGCTGCCCTGCTCCAGAGGCTCAGCTGGCCCCAAGGGGCAGAGCTGGGATTAGGCTGGGCCGCTGCGGTCAGCGCATTCCAGGACGCTGGCGGGTGGACAAGATGGGGGAGGGCCTTTCCCACAGCCCCTCTTCTCTCCTGGCCTGGCTCCTGGGCCCCGGCGCGGGGGAGGGGGCCAGGCTGGGGCCCTCGGGGAGCGTGTGGCGGAGACAGGCAGAGTCTCCCCAGGCTTTGGGGGCAGCCGTGGGGGCCTCTTGGCTGGACTGTCTGGGGGGCCGACCCAGAGAGGAGCCAGGGCGGCTCAGGGAGCACCGGGGCTGCTGTGCGCGGCGAGCGTGTGCGGTGAGCAGGTGGGTGAGTGTGTAAGGGTGCAGGTGACGGGGGGGCGGGGGGGGGGGCGCGGGGCTGGTGAGCGTGGGACCGGGCGGCTGGGGAAACGCAGTGTGTGCGAAGTGCGCCCACGGCCGTGGGAGGGGTCACGTCCGAGGTAAGCGCGTGCGCTGCAGGTGCCACTGCTCTTTCCCTGCCCAGCGAGCCTCGGCGGGGTGGGCATGCATCTGGCCCCCCGGGGCCTGAGGGGTGCTCGGCCAGGATTGCCAGCCCTGCGTAACCCCACCACTCCCCTCGGGCCATTCTTCCCTCCAGCCCCTGGTGCGTGCCGCCTGGCCTCTCCACCTGTGCTGGTGACAGGCGTGTGCCTGTCATTCTTGATGAGGGGAGTGATGCGAAGGCCAAGGCCGGGAAGGGCAGTTTCGTCCTCCCCGGCAGGCACGGGACGGGGCTGGCCGGGCCTGCAGGGGGCAGCCCTGGGCAGCGGAGGTGAGGCTGCCTGCTATGGCTTCCAGCCTCAGACACCAGCCGGCCTGCGTGCACGTCCCTGTCCCAACCCAGCGTGGCCATCCTGGGGACTGAAGGCTGCAGACCCCTCCCCCCTGCCTCCCCCCAAGGATCACAGAGAGGGGAGCCCCTGCCACAGTGGCCCAGCAGGAGGGTGAGGCCCCTTGCTGCCTCTGCGCCTCCCTGTACCGTCTCCTGTCCAGCTGCTAGGTGGGGACGTGGAGCCTGGACTCTGGGTACAGCACTGGCCGGTGCCCAGGGCCCAGTGAGGGGCAGAGCAGGCCTCCAACCGGCTGGGCGACCCGGAGCTAGTAGCCTCTGGGCCGCAGTCCTCCCAGCTGCACGCGACAGTTCTGTTCCCTGTGCCTGTCTCCTGGGCAGGGGAGGGTGGCCCGGGGTGGCCACAGCCCTGGCTGGATGCAGCAACCTGGGCCGTGGTCTCCTGGCTTTGAGGTCAGCAGGGGTTCTGGTGGAGAGTCCTTGGGAGTCAGTGGCTTGCAGCCCCAGCTGGGCATCGGGGGCGGGCCCTGGCCTGGGGGGAGGAGCCCGAGGACCCCTGATTTGGGCAGGCCTGTCCCGCTCTAAGCCTCAGCCTCCCCATCAATGGGGGACAATGGGGGCTGTGTTGAGGTAGCCCACTAGGCCTGAAGGGGGCCGGTGTGTGAGCCTGCCTGTTCACTCCAGCCTGGAGACCTCAGAAAGCCCAACTGGGATGATGTAGCTCTGGGCCTCTGCCCACCCCGTGACACCTGTGCCTGGCATGAGCCTACACCTGGCCAGGGCTGTGGTCTCACCACCCACTGGCTGTGGCTTTGGAACCTCTCCTACATGGGGTGGGAGCCAGGAGCAACCGAAGCTCTCAGCAATGGGGATGGCCAAGGGCCCAGAAGGCCCCAGCGGGGCTGGGGGGATGGAGAGAGGGACACCTAGGCCGCTCGTGGCTGGCCCAGCCCTGCAGGCACACCCCAGCCAGTCCTCAGGGGCCCCTGAGGTGGGGGCAGTGGGCAGTGCCCCCACCTGGAATAGCTGGCCAGCCAGGGCTGGGTGCTATGGCTTGGGGCCTGGGAGCAAACAGACTTGCCCAGCCAGATGATGCCCCTCTTCCTCCCAGATGTGCGATTTTGCCCTGGACTGTTGGTTTCCATAGGCTCCAGATAAGGTAGCAGGGTCTCCACCCAGCTCCACAGAGGATCTCCACCAGAATGGCCGCCTGGGCTCAGAGGCCTGCCCTCAGCCCTGGGGCCTCCATCGCCAGGTGGCACCAGGCATGGGGCTGGTGCTCAGAGACACCCGGAAGAGAAGTCCTGCCCCATGGCACAGTGATAACCACCGTCTACCCGGGGCTCACGCTGCCAGGCACTCAGCTAAGCTCTTTACGTGCAGCATCCCATGTCCTGCACCGGATATAAGGGCACAGAGAAGTGAAGCAACTTGCCCAAGGTCACACAGCTATGGAGTGACAAAGCCAGATTTTGAACCCAGCAGTCTGCCCCTGGATGTGAAGCCCTTCACCAGACCAGGATGGGAGGTTATCAGGGTCGGCTTCCTGGAGGAGGAGGCAGCTAAAGCGGGTCTTAGAGAATGAGTCAGAGTCAGAAGGTGGTAGTGAAGAGTGAGAGCGGAGCACCGGGAGGCAGGGCTGTGCAGGAGGCCTGTCAGCGCCAGGCAGGGTCTCACACACCTCGGTGCCCCACAGACCTCGGGCACAAGTCCCCCAGCCCAGCTTTCATGGGCTTGGTGGGGTCAGGCGTCATTGCGCCGACTTGAGCAATGAGGAAACAGACAGGGGAAGCCTTCCCAGAGCCCCATGGCAAAGGGTGGCAGCATCTGGACGTGAGGGCCGCCTCCGGACTCCCAGCCCCCATCCTCTCTGGTCGTGAGCGACCAGCCTGGCCCACCAATGACCGATTCCGGGCCTGGGGGGTCTCAGGCCAGGCCAGGCAGCCCTAGGAGCCCTCTTCAGATTCCAAGACCCTCCCAGGACCACCCGCCCGCCCCGTCCCCAGCCCACATCTGGAACCACTTGCTGACAGGTCAGCATGGAGATTCCCAGCCCCCACTTGGCAGGGCGGCACCGGCAGCTTCCAGGCAGGGGCCACGCCTGGCCCGGGACACACAGCTTCGGGCCAGCTCTCCCCCTGGATGGGTGCTTGGTGGCCTTTGCACTTAGTGGTTCACCTCTTCTCCCCACTGCTGGGGCCACGGCGTGAGTGCGCCCTCTGGGTCAACAGGGAGAGTGAGGGCAGTTTGAAAACACCGTCCCACACAGGTGGGGAAACCGAGGCCCAGGAGGCGAGGGCTTGCTGAGAGGCAGCCTGGGCAGCAGCAGGGCCACTGAGCTCTGGCCTCTGCTGCCCCTTTGAGGCCCCTCGTAGGACCTTGGCTGTAAGGCCTGTTAAAGGCTGGAGCTGCCAGGGCTGCTTCTGGGAGAGGGCAGCAAGGTCCCGCACTCCTGATGCTCCCTCCCCTGTCCCCTCTGAATCCTCTAACAGCTTCCCAGCCACCACCTGTCCCCAGTCCCATTCTCTCAAAGCTTAGTCGAGTTGCTCATAAAAGCTTCTTGGGTCTCTCCCTCCTCTGAACTGCACTCGCTCACTCAGGACAGAAGTCATTTTCAATCCAAGCCATTCGCTGAGGCCCTACTGCATGCCAGGAGCTGCCTCGGACCCTCAGAGATCTACAGGGAAGGAGGCAGGTCTGAGCCTGATACACGTGGGCACCTCCTCTCCCACCTCCTCCCACCCGCCTGCCGGTGCCCACGCAGCTCCTGGCACACAGTAGGTGCTCAAGAAAATGCCATGACCATGCCACTTGGGGCAGACAGAGGCCCCAGGCTCAGGGAAGGGAGATATGAGAAAGACCAAGGGAACTCAGCTCATCCTGGCCACGATCGCTACCAGTTATCAGCCGAGCCTCTACTATGTGCGCAGCGCTATGCCAGGTGCTTGTCATGAATTCGTCTGCTGGGTGGGTTACCATCTCCACGTCACAACCAGCTGCCCGTTCAGTTACTGAGCTAACGTTAGCTGAATCCTGCTCTCTGCCAGGCCCTGTGCTATGGATCACAAGACAGACAGACAGACGAACAAGTCTTTGCACTCATGGAGCTTCCAGTGTCTGAGGAAGGGAGCAAACATTAAATGACAAATCCAACATCACGTTACTGAGTTATTATTACGGTAAAAGCTCTGAAGGGAAAATATGGGGAGTGATGCTCGTGTACAGGGGGGGACTTGTATATGATATGAGCTGGTCAGGGGAGACTTCCTGGAGGAGGTGACATTGGAGCTGAGCCCAGAAGAAGGGGTGGGGGGAAGAGTTTGCTGGCAAAGGGAACAGCATGTGCTAAGGCCCTGGGGAGGGAAAGGCCAGGATGGGAAAGACAACTCCCCAGCCGACCTCTGAGGCCTGGCTGAAGTCCAGCCCTTCCTGGCCTTCCCTGCCAGGCACCACCGTCCCCTCCCTAATTTGGCCCGGCATTGTTCCTGGCCAAGCTGCCCACCCAATGCCTGGCCATTGTCCGCGTCTCATTCTTTCTGCCCCCGCATCTCTTATCATCCAGAGAATCTGCTCACTTGGGGACACATGGGGGCTGATAAGATTTCACTGGAGCCAGTGCTAAGCAGGTGCTGCCAGATGTGACGCCGCCCCCCTCCCAGGCAGGGGGCCCAGTGGCGGCCCAAAGGACCCTCAGCGTCGGCCTGGCCTCCCTCCCACGCGGACCCCGCAGGGCCCACCTCTGGGGCTGCCCCCCCTGCTCTACACCTTTCCCTCCACGCCCCTGCAAACCAGAGCAGGCCCACCTGCCCCTGACAGGCAGAGCACCCTTGCCCCTCCCTGGGCTGCAGTTTCTCCATCTGAGGTCGCCAAGTGGGACAATGAGCATTGCCTGTGAGCTCAGCTGGGGACAGAAGCAAAGTTGGACTTGGCCCAAAGGAGGGACATGGAGATGGGGCTCTGGGTGGGCCGGGCCACGGAGACGCCACGCAGGTGGGGGTAAGGCTCGTGTTTCTCCCTCCCTGGCAGGCCTGGGCCTAAGGCATCAAATGGGGCTCCTGCGCAGACAGAGGCAGGAGCCCCGAGGGAGTGCAGAACCTACCCCAGGGCCAGGCCTTAGCTCCGGTTGGGTAGGGGGAGCGCTCCACCCCCATTCTATTTTACCAGGCATGTTATAGATGCGGCAACCAAGGCTCACGGGGAATGAGAGCTGGCCCAGGTCCACGCAGCCAGTCGCTGGTGGAGCTGCCGTTCTTAGTCACAACCCTGCAGAAGTGGGGCCAGGGTTTGGGGGGCAGGATAGAGGCCCCCCAGCTTCCCTCTGTCATTTCCAAGCTCCCACAGCTACGCTCCTTGGCTCAGCATGTGTTAGCAAGAGCCCATCCCTTTGCAGTCCTCCAAGTGAGTTCATGTCTGCTCGTAGCCCTGCTGGGTGAGGGCTTCCCTTCCCACTTTACAGATGGAGAGTCCGAGGCCACTGTGGGCAGTGTGACCACCAGTTTCCCTGGTGAGGCGTTGCTGTGAATGACCCTCAAGGGGTCACTCGGAGCCCTTCAAAAGGATGTGCTTGAGAGACTCCAAAAGCCCTTGGTGGTGCTGCTCTGGGGGGGATGGGGGAGAGGGCTCCCTAATGGCCCTGGTGGGTTGGGACCTGGATGGACTGTGGGACCTCTTGGGCCTGGGGCCAGTACCAGCCATGAGTTATCCCATGGTGGTAGCCATCGTGGAGGAAGCTCAACTAGACCAGGCAGGCCTATCAGAAAGGGGGCCACTGGCTGGGCACAACAGCCAATGAGAGGGTCTGGGGGCCAGCCGGGCTGGTCAGGGCAGGGTGGAGCAGCCTGGCTGACATCTGGCCTTGAGGGGAGACTGTAAGAGTTCCTCCAGATAGGCTCTGTGCTCCGGCAGCCTCCAGGGAAGCAGCCTGCACCAGGTTTATAAACACATGCAGCAGCAGCCCGGATCTGAGGGCGGAGGGGCTGGGAATCCTATTAGATGAGACGGTGGCTGGGGGATCCTAGAGGTGGCCTGAAGATGGGGCTGCCAGAGCCTCGAGGACCCAAAGAGCCCCGCCCCCAGCACCGGGCCAGACGTGGGGACACAGGACAGCAGGCGTGTGTTCAGGCCCCACTCTGTAGAGAGTGGACCTCCATGTGCTGCTCTGTGACCTGGGGCCATGACCTGTCCCCGGTGAGGGGTGAGGTAAGTGGAGGGGAACCAGCCCCAGGCAGCCCTCCATCACTCGCTCCCAGACATTTACAGAGCGCCTGCTGCGTGGAGTTGTGGGGAGAACGACAGAGCATGCATTGCGGTGGGAGAGACGGATGATAAACAGCCCAACAAATATTATACGTGGAATATTCTAGATGGTGATTTGTGCTAGGAAGAAAGTAAAATAGGACAGTAGCATTAAAAAAAAAAAGCTGTACCATCCAGTTCAATAGCCCCTGACTGCACTTAGATGATGAGCACCTGAGATGTGTGAATTGAGATGTCAGTGTTAAAAAAAAATAGATTGGGAGTTCCCTGGTGGCCTAGTGGTTAGGATTCCGGGCTTTCACTGTCACGGCCCGGGTTTCAGTCCCTGGTTGGGGAACAGAGATCCGGCAAGCCGTGCGGCATGGCCAAAAAACCCCAGAAAACAAAAAACCCCACTAGATTTACAAGACAGTGCAGAAAAATGATGTAAAATATCTCATTAATAATCTCATATTGATTACTTGTTAAAATGATACTATTTTGTATATACTGGGTTAAATATATAAGATACTATTAAAATTAATTCTACCTGTTTTTTGTTTTTGGTTTTTTTTGCAGTACGAGGGCCTCTCACTGTTGTGGCCTCTCCCGTTGCGGAGCACAGGCTCCGGACACGCAGGCTCAGCGGCCATGGCTCACGGGCCCAGCCGCTCCACGGCATGTGGGATCCTCCCAGACCGGGGCACGAACCCATGACCCCTGCATCGGCAGGCGGACTCCCAACCACTGTGCCACCAGGGAAGCCCCAATTCTACGTGTTTTAAAAACTCTTTTTTAACGTGGCCACTAGAAAATTTTTAAGTTGCCTCTGTGCCAGCATTCTGCTTCTCTGGGATGGCGCAGGCTGAGATGGTAGGAGGGGAGGGGTGGGGGCTATTTCAGCTGGAGCAGGAAGGAAACTCTCAGGGGAGGTAACCACTGCCTTGAGACCTCACGTTGAGAAAGACCCAGCCTGGGAGACCCAGAAAGAATGACCCAGGCAGAGAGAACTGTAGGTGCAAAGGCCCTGAGGTCAGAGCAGCCAGGGGGCTGGCATGGCTGGGGTGTTGGGGGCTGGGGCGGTGTGAGGTCACATTGTGGAGATGAGCTGAGGCTACACCTGTGAGAGGGACAGGCTGGGGCTGGACCACGTGAGGAACCTCTGGCGTCCCCCTCAATGCTGGGGGCAGCAGTGTGGGGACTGAGCTGGTCCGGGTCTGCCCCCTCCCTAGAATCCTCTTGGGGCAGCCCTGGCCCGGCACAGCCGACGCCCCCGCCCAGGACGCCGGGAGGTCAGTGTGGCCACTGTGTCCCCACACCACGCTCGCCGCAGCCCCCTCCGGGCCAGCCGCCACAGGCCCCCCACCCGCTCAGGCTGACCCCCTCGAACGCTCTCGCCAAGATCATTGGGAAAGGCCCAGGGGAGCCGCCAGCTCCCAAAATAACCTCCCACCAGTTCCAGAACATCTGTGGGGGGCGGAGTCTCAGAACCCCAAGCTGAGAGCCCCGTTCAGGGTGGAGGCTGGGAATGGGGACATGGGTGGGGGGCAGGGAGGGAGAGAGAGGGACAGGGAGAGAAGAGGAGATGGACAGAGACCAGTAGAGGCGCATGGACAAACGGGGCCAGGGAAGGGGGCAGGGGCGATGCGTGGAGCGTGGGGCACCGGCCAGCACTCGTCTCAAGCTGGGCCGCCCCCAGCCCCTTTAGAAGGGCGGGCCAGGTGGGCCTCCAGAGGAGGGAGCGGGCTGCACCCCTGAGATGAGGTCTGGCTGGGTGGGCAGCTGAGCAGAAGGTGGGCGTTGGACGGATGATCGGTGTCAGGAGCGGGGCCCTCACAGCACCCCATCTGACCGGGTTGGGCTCCACAGGGCCTCAGAGGCTCGGAAAGAATCCTCTCTTAGGCTCTCTATTTTCCCAGGGGGAAACTGAGGCTCAGAGAGGCCGCGTATCTTGTCTGAGGACCACAGCACGCGAGAGGCAGGCGAGGACTCTGTCCCCCGTGTCCTTCACGTACTTGCTCCCCACTCCCCCAGCTGGCAAGCTTCCCCTGCCCTGGGTCACCTGGGGTTGGGAACTGTCCCCTGAGCAGCATGGCCAGCACTAGCCGAACCTGTGGAATTCCCCAGCCCGAGGAGCAGCAGGGCAGGCGAGAGCCACAGTGGGCCGGCACCCGGGGGTGGGGGAGAACCTGTGGCCGAGAGGGGCTGCCTAGGGAGCCCGGCCCTCCCCACCCCAGGGCGCAGCCTGGAATTCTGGGAAGTGGGAACTGCGGGGTGGTTTCTTGACATTAAAGGGTCTTTACTGCAAGACCCCAGCCCGGTCCGCAAGGTCCATCCATCCATCCATCCATCCATCCTTCATTCAACAAACATTTAGTACACGCTCATTGTGTGGGGAGCCGGGCGGCCGCAGGGGGTGAGGGGAACAGTCTCGGTGGAAGACTGAGGCCAGAGCAGGTGGAGCCCGCCGGAGGCCACCTGGACGCAGTGGGGGCCCGTGTGGGCACATGGGGAGGTGGGCAGCTGTGGGCTGCTCTGGGGTCTGCAAGGTAAGGTCAGGGTCAGGACTCTGCAGGGTCTGGGGTGCCACCAGCCCACACATCCCGGAGAGGGGTCGTGGTGTTTTCTACCCAAAACCAAGACTGTCCATTAAATGACCCCACCTCCACCCCACGCCATCAAGGTCCTGCTTGTTTTGTGATGGTGGGAATTTTGCAACGTGTTTCTTGGGCTAGAAAAGAAAAGAATAACCACTTGTGTGTCTAACTCCAGTGGTGCTGGAGGGCCTTCTGTGCGACGGGGAAGCCCAGCAAGGGTCAGGTTCAAGAAGTGAGTGCCTACCAGGTCCCTGAGGGAGCAGCGGACCAGGGGAGGGGCAGACCGACTCAGGGCAGGTGCCCACCTGGCTGGAGGATGCCTGTCCCTCGGGCCACAGCAGGATGCTCTGGAGGAGGGCCAGGGTGGGCAGGACTCCGGGGCCCAGGACAGAGGCCAGGCCGCCCTCAGGGGACAGGAGAGGGCCCGGGGGAATGGTGCAGAGCGGAGGGCATGGTCGGCCGATCTCCCCATTGAAATGGTGGGAGAGGCCCCTGAGAGGGGCCCCAGCTTGAGCTTAGCCACAGGAGGCCTGGGGGAGGCAGAGGGCAAGGCCGAGTGGGCGGGGAGGAAGTGGAGACCCTTGCACCCCCCTTGCCTCCTTTCACTTCCTTGGCCTCTCCCCTCCCCCGCCCCTCCCCGCTGGAGACACAGGCTCAGGGCCTGGGTGCAGCATGCCAGCTCACCCCAGCCGCCGGGCCACCAGGGCCCCTCCCCCCCTGTCCCCTCTCTGACTGCTGCTCCCACTTCCCCAGGCTGGGACGGGACACAAGATTCTTTCAAAAACATTTCCTTTGCAAAATAATCCTTCGAAATATGTTTTTGGAAACGAACTCCTGATCAGAACAGGAAGAAGTTAATTACAGCCCCTCCCCAGAGGGGCTCGGGGAAGGAAGCCTGGTGGTCAGAAACACGAGTGAGGGCCAGGTTGGCGGCTCTGACGCCCCACCCACGCGTGGCCTCAGGCCCCCTTCCCCACTACCCTGTTGGCCCCTGGCCACCCTCCCCCCTCAGCGCACAGATGGGGAGACGGAGACCCAGAGAGGCCCAGGGGCGTGGCCAGGGTCACAGGCTCAAAGCAGAGCAGGGCAGAGCCCCTCCCCCTGCTACCACGTGGCGTCCATGTGAGAGTGTGGGTAGGCGTGTGCATACGCGTGTCCGTGTGCCTGTGCGTGTGGACAGGAAGGTGAGCCGGGGCGTGCCTCATTGAGGTGGGCTGAGGAAAGCCTGCGGGTCTGCAGCGCTGGCTTAGCTGGAGCTGGGCTTCTGCGGGCCCGACTTCCTCATGGCCCCAGGCCCCCTTTCCAGGTGCAGAGGTGCTGGACTAGGGCCACAGGAGGAAGGAGATGGGGGCTCCTTTTCCGTGCTCCTGACCTTCAACCCTGAGCACCCTCCAAACAAGGGGCATCTGGGTTCCCCTAGGACCTAGACCAGGGCCCACTATGGACTGCCTTCTGAGTGTGGCTAGGTCCCTCTCTGTAAGCTCTGATGCCCATGTTCTGGGTTATGTCTTACAGGTACTAGGGCTCTGGTTATCCTGGAAGTTTGGGACGTCTAAACTCTAACCTTTGCTTAGCCCTTCGGCCAGGGGTCTTACCATCCAGCCCTCAGTACCAGGGTTCATTTAAGTGTAAATCTAAGGAATGAGCCCTGGGAGCCATTCTTCCACACACCTGTCCTTCTGATCATCCATCCACCTGCCCATCCATTTATCTTATGTCCTTCTATCCATCTGTATTAGCTTCCTGTTGATGTAATAAATTACAGCAAACTTAGTGGCTTAAAACAACACAATTTATCATCTTATTGTTCTGTGGGTCAGAGATGGGTCTTGCGGGTTAAAATCAAGGTGTGGGCAGGGCTGTGTCCCTTCTGGAGGCTCTACGAGAGAATCAGTTTTCTGGCCTTTTCCAGTTTCTAGAGGCAGCCTGCATTCCTTGGCTGGAGGCCGCGGCCCCCGTCTTCAGAGCCAGCAGTGATGTCACTCAGCCTCTACTTCAATCTTCACAGCACCTCCGCCTCCTCTTTTCATTTATAAAACCCTGGTGATTACACTGGGTCCATCTGCGTGGCCCAGGATAATCTCTCCGTCTCAAGATTCTTCACTTATCACATCATCAAAGTCTCTTTCGCCGTGTAAGGCAACGTATTCACAGGTTTCAGGGGTTAGGACGTGGGAGTCTTTCGTGGGGGAGGCACTATTCTACCTGCCATCTCATCCTTCCATGTATCTGAGCATCTGTTCATTCATCCATTCATCCTCCTGCCATTTACCTACCTATGCACTATATCCATCGGTCCAGCCAGCCAGCCAGCCCGGCATTTATCCACCTGTCCTTCTATCCTTCTTTCTATCCACCTATCTATCCTTTTGTCTATCCGCCGCCCCCATCCATTCATCTGATCATTCGTCCACCATCCATCTCTCCATCCCTCAGTGCTAACTTCGGTCTTTCCTTTCCATCCTGTGTCCGTCCATCCATCCATCCATCCATCCACTCACATGCACATCCGTCCATCTGTCTGTCCAGCTGGGGCAGGATGCCAAAGGAGGGTCAGAGAATCACGGAGGATGTGGTGGGGACAAAGGGTGGGGCCCCAACCCTCCCAGACTCTGCCTGGCTCGGTTTTCCTCTTGCTCACAGCTCAGCTCCTTCCTGGAACCACCAATTGTCACCACCGCCCCCCAGATGAATGGCTTCCTCTGCCACACCCACCTGCCCAGAGTGGGGCCTCTCGGAAGACGGAGGCCATAGCTGACCCTCCCGGTCTCTGACCCAGGCCCCAGGGAGCCCGTGGGTGTTTGCTGAGTGGATTTGGACCCGTTGTTATCAGCAGTGTGGGTGCCACCCCCTCCCATCTTCAGGCACAGCCCCGGGGGCCACAGAGGGGACCCCTTGCCTGAATGGACCAGATTCAGGGATGAGCCAGTCCTCACTGCCTCCAGGCCCCCTGTTGCCCCTCCTGAGCTCGGCGCGGGGTGAGCCCTGGGTTCCGGGAGAGGCTGTGGGAAAGGCCCCTTGCAGACCCTTCTCTGGCCTCAGGGTGTCTTGCGGGGGAGTGTTGGTCACCCCAGGGCTTGGGGAGAGGGCCCTGGACCAGGCCCAGGATGACTTGATGGGGAAAAAATGCCCCCAAGAGGAGTATCAGGCTTTGACTGCCAAGACAACCCGTACTTATCACAGCCTCATCCTCCTTATCTCCCTGCTGGGACAAGGGAGGGGGCTCTGGGCTTGCTGGGCCCTTGTCCGGGACTCCAAACCAGAGGGTGGGACCCTGGTCAACCTCACCCCGCTTTCTCTGAATCTCGTTGTCTCCGTGTCTCCGTGTCTCTGTCTCTCACTGTCTCTGTCTCTTTATCTCTGACTCCCTCTGTCTCCAACCACATCCTTCCTCTGGGGACCTCACTCTGCAACGCAGCCCCTGCCCTGGAGTCTCACAGCCCAGGGTTCTGCCCTTGTGGCTCCCCCAACCCGGGCCTTGGAGACCTCCTCCCCAGGATGGCCTCCTAGTGGCTTCTACGGGTGACCTTGGTCTGGGCAGTGACCCCCACGCATGCTCCCCCAGGACCTGCATCCCCCCTCCCCCTGCCCTGGTCTGCCTGCCCGGATGCTGAGGTGTGGCCAGCCTGGGGTCCTGGAACAGGACACTGTGTGGTCAGCCTCTCCCGGGGTCTGCAGCAGGCGCTCAGGTAGGAGCGCTGAGTGGGTGGGTGGGTGGATGGATGGAGGGTATGTGGGTGGATGTGTGAGTAGTTGGCTGGGCTCAGACAGAACGGATGATGGACAGACAGCTCATCCCGCAGCCCGGCAATGGCGGTCATCTGTGCCCAGAGCCAGTCTGCTCCCCCCCGGCCGGCTCAGTGCCCCAAGCTCCCCGCGTGACCTCCAGTGGCGCAGGCCAGAGAGGCTGCCGCCGGTTCCTGGCACGTGCCCTCCGGGGAAGCAGGCAGGAATGGGTGTGCCTGCCTCGTGGGCCAGGGCCCCGAGGAGGGGGGCAGGAAGGGAGGCGGGCTGTGCCGGCGGGCATCCCATAGGCCAACCGGGAGGCGGGGCTGGGCAGGGCCGACAGCAGCTCGAGACCTCTCGGTCACCCCAGACCGCCTCCAGCCGTGCCTGGGCCCTGGTCCTCCCAGCGGCCTCCCCCAGTGCCACCCACCCTGCTGTCCGGGACCCAGCCAGGTCAACGCCGGTCACACCCCTGAGCTGCCCTTCTCCGGGGGACATCCAGCAGCGTCACAGACGCAGTGGGGGAAGGAGCTGGACTCTGGGGGATACACACAGTGTCAGGATCTGAGCCCTGACTCTGAGCTCCCCGTCTGCGTGACCCTGAGTCAGACAACGAAGCAGGGCTTCAGCATCCTAATCTGTAGCAGGGGCCTGTGGCCGCCCTGCCTTTGAGACAGGCAGGTCTCTCGCTGCCCCCCACCCCCAGGGCTCCAGGCTCATACTGATGGGGCCTGAGAGTTCCAGCCCCCGACGGTACAAGACCTGAAGTCCCAGCATTGTCACCTCTGCTCACCCCTGGGGAGAAGCACAGTCTCCTGAGGCCCCTTAGCAGGGCCCCCAGGCTAGCAGCCCTGGCGAGGCCAGAGGAGCAGTGGTTTATTGAGGCAGGGGAGCGACACGGCTGTCCTGAGTCTGAGGCCAGCCCCAGGGCCGCGGCCCAGCATCCCTGCAGCTCCCAGAGGAGCTGTGAGGTCCCCCTCCTGCTGCTGCACCTGTGAGGCTGGCGGGGCCCCAGGGCTGGGGTCCAGAAAAGGAACCAGGCTGGGGGGCCGGGCAGGGTCTGGCCCCTCCTGTGTCCCCAGGCCGCTCCCTGCGCAGCCCGCTGCCCACGCACAGCCCTGCAGCACACCGCGCACTGAACATGCTGGTTCTGGGCCGGGGGGTAACCCCGGGCTGGTGGGGGACGCTCTGCCCCTCCCCCCTCCCCCGGGCACCAGCCCCCAGCTCTCTGGCCCACGGCCCACAGCGTACCGTGGGCCTGCCTGGACCTGTCTCCTTCTCTTGGGGGAGGGTTGGGCTCCCGCGTCTGGAAGGGCAGCCTTGCGTCCCCATCGGGAGCGGCTGGTTTATGCCCCTGCCCACCACACCCCAGTCCCTTTCTCCCTGTGGCGGGAGGAGGGGAAGTGGAGGTGCTGGCGGGGCCACTTCAGCAGCCCTGGGGGCTCCTGGCCGGAGGCGGGGCTGTACCGCAGGCCAGGCCTCCTCTCATGCGCTCAGGCTCTGCACAGGGTGAGGGCTGCGTCCTGTCAGTCTGTCCATGGCTCCAAGGCCACCAGGGCCTGGCCATCCCACCCCCACTGCAGAGAGGAGGAGCCGGGGTGGTGGAGGGAGGGGGGAAGGAGGGCCAGACCTGTTAACAAGCTTCTTCCCAGCCCCCACCCGCCTTAACTCCCCAGGCCCTTCCCAGGCGGAAAATTCAATTAGTTTCGAGCAACTGCTTTGCTGAAGAACCAGAGAAAAGGGGCAGGAGAGAAAGCGGATCCCCTGGCGGCTGGTGTGTGTGTCAGGGGGGTGGGGGAGGGGAACATGGGCAGCAAACAGCCTGCTTAGGTGTTTCTGCTGAGCCTCTGTTCTGTGTGTCTCTAAATGCAACTCTCTGTGTGATCATGGGTCCCTGGGTCCCAGTGTGCCCACGTCTGCTCCCTGCACAAACACGGCCCTCACAGCCCCCCGCACCCCGACATGTGCCCCCCGCCTCAGCCATGACTGCAGACGCCCACCCTGCGTCCACTCCAGGCTCCGGGTTCTTGAGGGAGGAGGCCTGGGGAGCGGTGCACACAGAAGGGTAAGAGGCCCCCCCGCCCCCCGCAAACTGCATCATGCTCACCTCCCGCTCACAGTGTGTGGTGTGCCCCCACTTCCATCTCCACACTGACCTCTTGTCCTGTCCTCATATGCTCTAGCCTCTTAGCCACAGGGCCTTTGCACATACCATCCTCCCATGCCTGGCAAGCCTCTCCTGCAAGAAGCTTGCCCCAGTGTGGGTCAGTCCTTTTCACTCTCCCATCATCCCTGGCTTCACAGCAAGCAGCCAAAAGTCTCCCTCTGCAAGGGAGTGAGGAGCAGTCCTGTTTGGATCTTTCTCTGTCCTGGTGCTCAGCATGGGGCCTAGCACACAGCAGGTGCTCACGTAATGTCGGCTGAGTGAATGAAGTACCAGGCCCACACAGGAGTTTAGAAAACAGTGAGTCCTGCAGCAGACACACCCGTCTCTGCTGGCGAACTCCTAGGCACCCTGCTACGGCCTGGCTTCCAGGACCCCCTCCTCCAGGATGTCCAGAGTGCTCTGAGGATCAACAAGAAGGAGCATCGCATCTTAGCCCTCAGCCTGGGACCCACTATTCCTTGTCTCTGGCCCACAGTCTCCCTTTACCCACCCAGGTAGCCCTTCATGGCAGGCCTCCAACGTCACCAGAGTGCACGATGGGGGCGGGGTGGCCCCTCATCCTGGCACCCCTGTCGCCACTGTCCAGCTGGACTTCTCCCTTCTGCCCCTTCTGCCTCCCTCCTGCTCCCCGCTCAGTGCCAGGGCCTCCCTGAGCCCTGCGTGGCGGGTGGAGAGGTGCCCACCTGAGCCGGGAGCACAGTGCGTAGGCTGCACGTGGAGCTGCTGGGGGACGCGGGTGGACACACACACACAGGGGGACCGGGTGGGGGAAGGGGGTGCTGCCCCTCTGAGCACTTCCTCATGGGGACCCCTAGTACTGCCAAGGGAGGGGTCCCTGCCGCAGGTCCGCGGTGGGGTGCGGGCCCCAGGGCCTGCTAGGGAACAAGGGAGGTTTGGGAAGGCAGATGTGGGGAGGGGCCCGTGTGGAGGAATGTGAGCTGGCCCCTCCTGGTTCCCCCGAGGAGGGACAGAGGCAGATGGCAGCTGGGGGCCTGAGAAAGGAGGGGGAGGCCCGGCCAGCCCGGCCTGAGTCTCTGATGGGCTCCTATGGCCCCTCCTTGGGATCTATGGGGGACGCAGCCTTCTCAAGTTCCCGGCCCCCCGCCCTTTGCCAGCTGTGTGCAGCTGAGGCCTCGCCCGGAGAAAGCCAATGCTGGTGGGGGGGCGGGGGACCCAGGGCTGCACACGGGCTTCCCCACCAGGGCCTCGGGCCATTTGTGACCTATTGTGTCTGTCATCAGTAAAAGGGGTGACCTGTGAGCCAAGCCCAGGGCTGAGGCTTGGGTCCAGCGGAGCAAGGCCCTGAGCCTCAGTTTCCCCGCGATTGTACCTCCAGCTCCTTTCCCCCCCGAGGGCACCTCACCACCTCCCTGAGGGGACAGGGCGAAGCCCTCGACCCTCTCCCCATGCTGGGATGCGGGGCTGAGGCTTGGGACACACCCAGTGCTGGGGAAGCGGGCTTGGCCTGCAGAGGCCAATGCAGAGAGCCGGCCTTTTCCTGAGCCCCGCCCTCAGGCTCCCCACACCCCCAGTGCCCTTGCCCACCACCAGCCCACTTTGCAGACAGGGAGACTGAGGCCCCAAGGCGCCTGCTGCCCAGAGCCACCCTGCCCCAGTGCCCTGGGTCCTGCCCAGAGCCTGGAGGGAGGGGGCCGAGAGGGGACGGGCCGCCAGATGCCTGTACTCCCCCGTCGACAGGGGCTTAGACACCTGTCCAGCCCCCGCCCCGCTCCGCGCGGGCCGCCCCAGCATTTCTGCACATCTCCACGTGCAAGGGGCTTTCCCCGCTCAGTGAGTGGGGGGAGGGCGGTTTCTCCCCCGCCCCCCACATGGTTCCCGCCAGACTTCCTCCAGTCCAACCTCATAGACGGTCTCCGCACTGCCGAGGGCCGTCCTGGGAACAGGCTGGGGGCCGTGGCAGGTCACTCGAGTGCATTTTCTGGACTGGCTCAGGGCTGGAGATGCCCTGGTGTTTGGAGCCGGCAGCCTGGGATAGGGTGCGGGAGAGTCTGGGAGACAGAGGACAGAACCCTGCCGAGGGGCCAGGGCAGGGGGTGCCCCAGGGGAAAGGGCCAGGGTGACGGGAGGGCACAGTGCTCCCAGTGGCCAAGGCCAGCCCTGAGACGGCCTCCCAGCGAGGGGACAGGTCACTTCTGAGCTAGAGGCAGAGCTGGGACGAGGGCTGGCCCAGGGTGGGGGTCAGGCGGCCATGGCCCACACCTGTCCCCACTGCTCCGTCCGGTGTCCCCTTCAGCCCCAAAGTCTGAGGCTCAGGCCAGCACCTCAGACCACGTGGCCCCCTCTGACTCCCATCAGCCAAGGCCCAACAGGCCCTGTCCAGTGGGTGTCTGGCTAGGGAACTCTTAGCCCTCCCAAGCCCGGGCGTTCCTGCCAGGACTGTGCACACGTCAGGGCTCAGCTGTGGAGGAAGCAGGGCAGGAAGGTGGGAGCTCATCCTTGCGCTGGCCCAGCACCTGCCCCCGCCTGCCCACCCCACCAGCTCAAGGGGCCCCCCTCCTCCCTGGCTGCCTCCTTTAAGGGTCCGACAGGCCTTTTCAGGCCTGACTGATGGCAGGTCTGGATTTCCATGTCAATGGGCTGCCTGGTAAGCTGGTTAACAAGCCCCCAGCCCCATTGAGGAGTCTGCGGGGAGGTGTTAACACAAGCTCCATTCTCCGGGGCTCCGTGGCCCTGTGGTTGCCATGGCGCCCTGCGTGGCCTTTTGGGCCACGGCTAATCCTTTCTCTGGGCCTTTCATCCTGGCCGTCCCACCCCCAGGCTGGTCGCTGGTGACTCGGCCATGCCCAACAAGGCTGGTTTCTCTGCCGGGGTCAGAGGAGGCCATAAATCCAGCCCCCTGGCCCCGTCCCTGTGTCCCTGGCATTGTCTCTAAGTCCCCAGCCCTCCCCCTCTGGGAACTCCAGTGGCGGGAAGGGAGTGTGTGCCAAGTGGTCAGCTCCTGTCTGGGGGAGTGGAGGGTCCCCAGGCCCATCCTTGGCCCTGTCCTCTGCTTGTCCAGCCTCTCCCCAGCATCCTCATCTCTGTGCTCCCTTCCCCTGGGTTCCCTCACCTTCAGCCTGGCCTCCGTGCTGCTCCTGCCTCAGGCCCTTTGCTCCGGCTGTTTGTTTTCTTGTCTGGAACGTCCTTCCCTAGATGTCTGCGATGCTCCCTCTGCCCGCTCACCTTCTCCGTGAGGCCACAGGCCCTGCCCCTCCCGATTCCCGCACCAGCTCTGTTTTTCCTGGAGCCTCGTCCCTTCCAACAGACCTTGAGCAGCACTGGGTCCTCCCCCTTCCAGAATGCCAGCCCCGTGAGGGCAGCAACCCAGCACCACGGACGTGCCTGGCTCATGGCAGGGGGTGGAT
The DNA here is from genome assembly GCF_025265405.1 of Mesoplodon densirostris. Lineage (NCBI taxonomy): Eukaryota > Metazoa > Chordata > Mammalia > Artiodactyla > Ziphiidae > Mesoplodon > Mesoplodon densirostris. The sequence goes on along the minus strand of NC_082676.1, from coordinate 86,833,730 downwards.
GCTCTGCATGAAAGGATGGGGAGCTCTCAGCTCAGAGAGGGGGAGTCTGAGCCCCAGGGATGCACAGCTCAGGAGGTGGACGAGGTCCCAAGTCTGGGCTGGTCTGACGGCACACTGGAGGTCTTCGTTGTCCCATCTACCTTCTGGATGCAGAACCTCTCCACAGAGACCTCCCTGCAGCATCCTCTGTCCCCAGCAGACAGAACCCTGGAGTCCTGCAATTCCAGGATTCAATTAGCCTGGCCGCCAGCCCCTTGCTTGTCTCCTCACGGCCCCTCTCCTGCCTCGCTTCTGCTTGCATGCATCCAGCGATGGGAAGCTCACCACCTGGACGGTGCAGCTGGGGAGAAGGTGCCTCTTTGCACAGGTATGCTTCCAGTTCTGGGTTCCAGCTCAGATGGCAGGGAAGCTCATCTTGGATGGACCTTGCCAGGGGCTCCTGTCTTGTGGCACATGGGTGACCGCTCCCTGGCTGGGCCGTGGCTGAGTGGCTATCAGCAAGGATTCAGGCCTGATAGGTCCTGAGCATCCACTGAAATTGGCCCATGTCTCGTCACCCTTCCTTCCGCAGCCGGGCCCTGGGCCTGTCGCTCTCTGAACCTCACGACAATCACGTGAGGCAGGAAGGACTGGAAATGGCTCCATCTGACAGTTGAGAAAACTGAGTCTTAGGAGGAAAGGTCTGGAGCCTCCTGTGGGGAGGCAGAGCCTGCCTTCTGACCCCAGGGCCTCTCCCTAGGTCATGTGGCAAAAGGGGGCGACAGCCCAGTCTCAGCGTCTCTTGCTGAGGGACCTCACGGGACAAGACAGCTTCCTGATCCCCTGCGTACTGACTGAGTGTGAGATGCGTGCGACCCAGGCCTGGGCCCTACTCCCACTCCCACCCCTGCAGGGCTCTCGGCTCACAGGGGCCACAGGGCTGACTAGGGGGCTGCCTTCCCAGATTCCTGCCCCGCACCAGCCTGACTGGGGGCAGCCGCAAAGGTGGAAGCCGTCCGTAGGAGGCCCAGGCGGCGCTGGGGCTGAGAGGACCGCTGTGCAAAGGCGGGGGTGAGGGTGTCAGTTGGGCAGGGCCCCCAGGAAGACGGGCAGTAGCGACAGAGGCCGAAGCTCGGAGCGTGTAGTTGGTCAAGGGGTTCAGTGAGGAAAGCCAGCTGCTGGAAGGCTTGGGGGCCTCGAGAGCCTCTGGCCCACGTGAGAGATGCCCCGTCTGACTCAGTTTCCTCACCTGTCGCAGGGACTGCAGAGGGGAAAACTCCCCCCCCTCCCCCAAAGGTGGGAGCGGGGGTCGGGGCCCCAAGAGAAGGAGGGGGGAGCACGGGCTGGGGAGCCTCTGTCTTCAGCGTGTAGGCGGGAGCCGGATTCCAGAACTCCCCAGGGAGACTGAGGAAGCCCCAGCTCTGCGGCAGCCATTGGCCGAGCTGCCGGGGCCGGGGCTTCCCCACGCTGCACTTCCTGCCCCGCACGCCTCCCGGAGGCCCTCGGCGGACAGGTCGTGGGGGTCAGCACCTCCAGCCGTGCGGGAGACGGCTGAGCCCGGAGAGGACCAGAGGCTCACAGGCAAGAACCGGGACTGTCCGGGGGGACACATGAGTGAACGAAGGTCCCAGCGGGGTGCAGGGCAGAGGGATAGCCCTGGAGGAGGCACGGGGCGCGGGCTTGGGCTGCACCTGGGGGCAAACTCCAGCTTCAGTGGCCTCTCCCCACCCCCCCGCCACGTCCAGCCTTGGGGTGGAGGTGGCAGAGCCGGCAGTCCCCCCGGACGCGGGCGCTCACACAGGATGTCACAGGCCCCGGTGGGGGGCGCGGGGGCACATGGGTCTTCTGCTGTGTGGGCGCCCGCAGCCTGGAGCAGTGCTGGTCGGCAAGCCGGAGCGGGCCCAGCCGCCTGGGAACCCGCCCAGCTTTGTGCCTGCAGGGGCCCGAGACCCCCGCCCGCCAGCTCTGCTTTCCTCCATCCCCCCAACCCCGGGCCAAGCCCCCAGCTCAGGCCACCCAGCGGATCCTCGGCACCATCCAAAACTGGGGTGCCCTGGTTGAGAGGGTCCGCCTTCTCTGGCCTCAGTCTCCTGACTTGCAGCCCGTACGTAAAGGCAGCCGCTGTGCAGGGCCCAGAGAAACCCCACGAGGGCTCGGGCAGACGGGGTCTCCTTGGAGAGCCAGGCGGAACAGGGGAGGCCGCGGTCTCTGGAGTGAGGCGGATTGGGGGTCACATTGCTGCTCGCAGCTTAAAAACATTCCCTGAGCATAACCTCTGGCCTGGGCCCAGCGATTCCACAGTGACCAAGACAAGATCAGGCTCTGAAGTCCACGGTGCAGCAGGGCCGGCCTGTCAATGACCGTGGTGACAGTGGCAATAGCAACGTGGGCCTGTTCCTGCCCCACCGCGTGCCAGGCCTTGTGGTCAGCTCACGGGATCCTCACAACACCCTTTGAAGCGGGCTTCCTCATTGCTCCCATTTTACAAGCTGAGGAAACCGAGGCACGGAGAAGTTGAGGGGCTCGCCTGAGGTCACCCAGCTAATAATTAGCAGAGCCAAGATTTAAAGCCCAGCAGCGTGACTCCAAGAGACAGGTAAGCTGGGTGACCTGGCGCAGACCACCTAGTCCCCCCTCAGCCTCAGTTTTCCCAAACTCCCTGGCTTGAGGTGAGGTCCCACCCATCAAACCCAGGGCAGGTCTGGCACAGTCAGAAGCAGGAAGTGGCAGGCAGGGCGTCCTGGACGCAGGCTCGGATGGCTCTCAGGCTGTGGGGCCCCCTCCGCCCCGAGCCTCCCTTTCAGTACCTATCAGATGAGATCGTGACCCTGACCCCCCAGGAAGGACCAGGCGGCTGAGGAGTGTAAGCCCTTCATCAGGGGAGGTTTCCAGCGCTCCATCGGGCCATCTGTAGCCGGCAGCCCACCCCACTCCCCTGAGCCGCTGAACCCCAGATGGGCCCTGCACCTCCAACCAGAGCAGGCTAGGGCTGCAGAGCCAGCAGCGGGCGTGGACTGTGCCCTGGGGGACGGCACAGAGGTCGTGGGAAGGGGCGGCGAGGGAGGTCCCTGTGGACACACCTGGGCGGCCCAGCCTCCGGGGGGACATGGAAGATGGCATCAGAGCCGGCCTGGCCCCCCCGAAGCCAGACGGCCCCCCCGCCCGCCGTCCTTGCTGGCGCCCCTGGGGAGTGACCCTCCCCCTGGCTCCACAGAGGCGAGGATGGGACGAGGCAGAGGAACCGGCTGTGCGGGACACCTGAGCCCGTTGACCAGGCCTCCCAGGGGGCGGCCGCCGGGGGGCTGGGAGGCTGAGACGTGGCCCGTTCCCACCGCCTGCCCCCAGAGCGCCTGGGAGGAAGCAGGTCAGCAGGTGGTGGGCCAGCTGGGACCTAGGCCTGCCTCGACCCACTTCTGCGGGTCAGGAGAGACCAGGCCAGGCCCCTCCTGGCCTCAGTTTCTGTATCTGTGACCAGGGACATTGTCCTGTCCCTCCCAGGTCCCTGGGAGCAATACAGATGTGCAGGATCCTTACCCCGTGTTACACTTGGGAGGCTGAGACCGGAGCAGGGCGTCTCCAGGGGGGCCCCGTGGAGCTCCCAGCTCTGCTGCTGCAGGGCCAGCGCCCAGGGCCAAGGAAGCCACCCTCGGCATGGGGGCCCACAGACCCAGCTTCAGTCCCGGCTGGGTGAGCTCAGAGCCAAGCGTCCACTTGTTGTAAAAGGCACATTGGAAGATCAGCTGAGCCTGTGTCTCGGCATGGTGGTTACAGGTGGAAGGCGCCTTCCGCTGGTGGGGCGATCGCAGGGGGCAAGCTCTGGGCCTCAGTGGCCCAGGGCCTGGTGGCCACTCACCCAGCGCTCATGCCCAGACCTGAGGCTGAAAGAGAAACGTCCTGCTAGGGGGAGGCCCAGCAGAGCGCCGGCTGTTAAGGGGTTGTCGGCCCATCTGCATGTGCCCCTCTGTCCTTATGTGGGGCAGGTGCCCGGGGCCCCCAGAACCAGCCGGGGGCACAGGGGCAAGGCACCTGTCTGTCCACCGATCCTGTGTGGAGGTGGGGACCGCAGGCCACATTCCCGGTGGGCAGGCCTGGCACTGCCCACTCTCCAAGCCACCATCCCCGCTTCTGTCAGCTGGGATCTCTGTCCCTACTGACTCACACATGTCCAAGGGTGCCCTCCATGGCCCCAAGGCTGCCGTGAAGAAGTGCAGGGGCACTGGCGTGGCAGTGAGGGAAGATGCAGCCTCCCAGATCCTCGGCATTTAAGGGTATACGGGGTTGAATGGTAGCCCCTCAAAAAGATAGGTCCAACTGCTAACCCGCGGAACCTGTGAAGGTGACCTTACTTGGAGAAAGGGTCTTTGCAGACGTAATGAAGTGAAGGACATTGGGACGAGGTCATCCTGGATTTAGTGGGTCCTAAATCCAATGACAAGCATCGTTCAAAGAAGAGGAGAGAACACAGAAACACAGAGGGAAGACGGCCCGCGTGATGACAGAGGCAGAGACCGGAGCGAGGCAGCCACAAGCCGCGGGACGCCAAGGCCCGTGAGCATGCCCCGTAGCGGGAGAGAGGCCCGGAGCAGAGCCCGCTCTGAGCCTCCAGAGGGAACCAACCCTGCCACACCTTGACCTCGGACTTCTGGCCTCCAGAACTGGGAGACAATAAGTACTTGTTGTTTTAAGCCAAGTTCATGGTCATTTATTACAGCAGCCCTAGGACACTAATACAGGAGAAAGGGGGGTCTGAAAAGGCTTATCTCCCAGAACCTGGGTGGGCGCGGACAGTGGTAAGGGCCTGGGAGAAGGCCTGGCCGGGGGACCGCTTGGGCAAGCCCTCCCTGACACCTTCCATGGACATGAAGGGCTGCTCCACAGACCCCTGAACCCTGGCTTGGGTTTTCAGCTCAGGTGAGCTGGAGGGTGATCTGGGGTCAGCCGTCCAGGTACAAGTGTGACTGCCACCGTCCCAAGGGTCCTGAGCTGGGAGGTGGGCTCCCCAGGGTCCAGCTGCATCCTTCCAGAGCTGCTGTGTGCCCGTAAGCAAATTCTGCCCATCTCGGGGTCCCCAACCACTCCTTAGGGCAATAAAAACTCGGGGAGTATGTCTCCTGGGGTCCCCGGGCTCTCAGGGAAGCAGCGGTTCAGCCCAGGAGGTGGTGGGGGGACGACGAGAGGGCCGAGTGTCCGCCTGCCCTGAGGTAGCGCACTCAGGCACCCAGGGCCGATGAAGGAGTCTCCCCACTCACCCTGGGGATAAGGCAGCTGGGTGACAGCCTGGAGGAAGAAATGGTAGAGGATTAGGATGAACTCTGGGGGAAGCTGACTCAGCCTCCAGAAGCCCCACTTCTCCAGGCAGCGCCTTCCTGGTGGGGGCCAACCTTCCGTCCAAAGCCATCGCCACCGGCAGGACAGGAAGCACGTGGCACAGGCCACACCCTAGCCTCGGCCCCTGCCCGGCACTCTGCCCTGGCCTCGGCCTCCCACCTTGGCCTGGCCACCTCTCTGGGGAACACGGCTGAGGCCGGCCCAGCCCGTCTCCTCCTTCCCGAGTCTGCAGCTGTGCCGGAGGAAGGAGGCCACGCAGGCTGCCGGGGCCAGCTCTGGGCGCGTGTACACGCGGACACACGTGTCCCCCGTGCCTGGCCATACGCTGGCCAGCTGGCACGTGCAAACCTGGAGCCTCCACGGCCCCCACCCCCGGCCAGTGCACATAGGCCCACCGCACGTGTGAAGGCACGCACACATCGGCTCACGTGTGTCTGGGACACTCAGAGGAGAACAGCTGGGCCTCTCCTCTCTCTGCCAGACTGTGCACCGTGGCCCTGAAAAGCAGGTCCTCAGGACCACAGCTGGGGAAGGGTGACGGTGACGGAGATGGGGCGTGTTTGGGCCCCGCGGCCGAGGCATCCCACTCGTTTCGGCCCTACTCATTCCCACACTGGATTCCTCAAGGAGGAAACACGAGACCTTGCAGTTAGGACCTGAAGTTGTCAGCCTGTGGTCCCCTGCTTCCTCCTCACCACCAGCAGGGACTGACCTGTGACTGTGTCAGCCACGGATGAGCCTTGCAGTCTGAGCAGGGGGCTGGGGGAGGACATCGGGTGAGAAGAGGCTGAAGAAAGCCTTGGGAGAGGTAGGGAGGGCCTGGGGACGTGCCACGGCTGCTGTGCACGTGTGTGCAGGTCGTGCACTGAGCAGGGATAAACGACTGAAATCCAGCTCATGCTCTGCTCACCAAGCTGCAGAGAAGAAGCACCTTTCCCCATGCCGTGGCCCTAAGGTTCTAAGGACCCAGTGTGTACACCTCTCAGCCTGCATGGCCGGGTCCGTGTTTCCCCAAGACCCCGTGTTGACGCAGGGCTGTGTGTACGTGTGTATATGTGCCGGCGTGTGCTCCTACCCTGGAGGATGCCCCGTCCGCCCCCAGGCCGGGCTCCCATGGGCAGGGCGGCACCCCCCTGTCTGGCCCAGGATGCTGCAGTCCCCACGCTGTCACAGCGGCCACACAACCGGGTACCCACCCCCCAGGGGACGGAACCTAATCTCAGCCTATTGAAGACCTGAAAGCCGTGGCCCCTGCCCTGAGCCAGCAGACAGCCCCGCCCGGGACACCTGATCCACCGCTGCCCTCGTCTCTAAGGGGGACACTGCCCCCGCCAGTGTCCCCCGCCCCACCGGGATAGACGGGGAGAAAAACTGGGTCGCTGGGATAGAGTGACAGCAATGGAAGGCAGGGACAGGGCGGGGGGGGGGTCCGCCACCCCCGGGCGCAGCCAGTCCCTGAGGATGCTCCAGGCCTGAAGAAGATCTGCCCCAGGGCACCCAGCCCTGCCGGGGCAGGGGACTGGCCTCAGATCACCAAGGAGGGGTTCAAGTTCGGCAGCCAGCTGAGAAGAGCGAGAAGCCACCTGCCTAAGACCCCACACATTGGGTTGGGGACAGAGCCAAGGCTGGGGACCCTCCCTTGTCCCACCTAGAGGGGTGCCCCTAGGCTATGCTGCAGGCTGGGGTTCTGGGGCCTGGGTCTGGGCATAGCTCAGGCCATACCCCCGCACCTCCTGGGCCAGGCCAGCCAGCAGCACAGGTCTGGGTATGTCCACCTCCTATTGGGTTTCCTGGCAGGACAGAACTACCCAGGGGCAGCCAGGGAGAGTCAGGCCTGGCCAGGAGCTCCTTCTGGGAGCAGCGTCTCAAACCGTCTCTGACCAAGGTCTGTTCACCACTGCCACCCTGTCTGCGCTCTGAGTACTGGGCCCTCTTGGAGACCCGTGCAGGGGAGGGGGTCCTGGAGCCTCAGCCCCCCAGGACTGCAGGATTTCCTGGGGTGCAGGAGACACACAGGAAGGGAAGCCCACAGATGCTCACTCTAAGGGTGGCTGCAGATGCGAGCTGACTGCTCTGTGACTCTCAGGGCCTCCGTCTCCCCACCTGTGAAATGAGACTTAGCTCTTTCAGGCTCTTCTAGCTCCTGGTGCACCCAGCAAACCTGTCAGTTCACTGCCCAGGCAAGCTCTGTTGGCTTGGCGCTGTCACGTACTCTGTGGGTGCCAGGATGTGTGCTGGGGCTGGAGGGGACCCAGGATCGACAAGAAGGGAGTAAACCTGGAAGACTTCCCCGAGGAGGGGGCAGCGGAGCAGGGAGGTTGAGCGGGAGGTTGGGGGGGACACAGGCAGAGGTGCCGGCTGGGAAGGCGGGAGGAACGTGGGCTGGCTGAGCCCCGGGGTGTGTAGGGGGCAGGCAGAGATGCCGGGATGGGGGCAGGCCAGCCCTCCCGAGAGGGTAGTGAATGGGGAACCAAGGAGGGTGTCGGGCCAGAACGCCATTTCTAGGGTTCAGGGGCCATCCAAGACCACACTGCCAGCTCCGCACTCTGCTCCAGCTCCGGGCGAGGACTCAAGCATCTGGGGCTTGGAACTGGCCTGGAATTATGATCCACCTCCCACCCCAGGTGGCCAGGGAAACTGGGCCAGAGAGGTGTGTGGGCTCTGCAACGTGGTCCACAGGGCGGGCTGGCTTCAGCCCTGACCCCGAACCTTGGTCCAACCGAGTCAGGTGCTTGAGAGGAGAAAGGGGCCACGGGGCCTTTGCAGGGCTGACATCACTGTCAAGCTAAGTGGCCCTCCAACAGACCCCAGAGGTTGCCCGTGGGCCACCTGCGGTCTCGCTCCTTCCTGCAGCTTCCTCTGGCAGTGGGGAGAGTCCTGAGGTTCGCAGTGGTTGCTTGGCAAACATTCATGGTCACTGCGGCCGTGCCAAGCCGGGAGCCAGACCCTCCTCTCCGGGTGCACCAGGGAGGGGGTGTTGGACAGGAGGGCGCTCCAGGGCGCTGATCGGGCCCTGCTTTCCTGCTTGTCAGATGGCAGTGGTACACAGCACCACACCCGAGCGTGTTCTAGAACTGGGGTGGGGGCCCCGGGGCAGACCACCGCACCCCAGCACTGTGTGACGCAGGTCAGCTCACTTCCCTCTCTGAGCCTCAGCTTCCTCATTTGCAAAATGAGACCGGGAGACACGCCCTACTAAGCCTGTGACCCTGCGGCCCCTCCACTTTCCTGCCTGCCCCCCTCCGCCGGCTCCCACCCCCGCTGCAGCTGGCAGAGTGGACCAAGGTGCCCTCTCCTCAGGGCCTGGTTGGCAGCAAGCGGCACAGCCGAGGGGCTGTGGGAGGGGGTGGGAGCACTTGCATTTGAGGGCAGGGTCCCTGAGAACCCCCCGGGGGCCTGGAGGCAGGAGCCGGGGCCCCAGGAGCTTAACCTGGCAGACACATCAGCAGTTCCGCCTGCTGCTTCTGTCAATACGAGCCTTCCTGTTTTGGAGATTAAACCTCGGCTGAGCAAACAGCTTGCAAGGAGGCCCCTCCGGGCCAGCTCCCCATCCCCGGCCTGTCCGGAGGCTGGAGCCACCTGGAGGCTGTGAGGGGTGGCAAGGCTGGGAGGGAGCCCCCTTCCCCGCGCCAGGCCCTGCACCACAGCCCAGGCCGCCCCCAGCCCCCCCCGCTCCCACTGACCCCTGCCCAGGCCTCCACCGGAAGCCCCCTGTGTAATCCTTCCGCTCCGGGGCGGGCGCACTGTCCCAGCGGCCTGCCTGCCGCACCCTCTGCCCTCGTATAACCTCCTGCAGGCAAAGGGGGAGTAAGCCGCTCCTTGAAGCCTCACTGCCCGGCACATGCCCACCTGGGGCGGACCCCGGGCCTGGCAGGAGAGCCAGCCCCGAGCGCCCCACGGAGGCCCGAGCCTGGAGGGAGACCTGTCATTTCACCGGTGATCGCTCCCCCTCAGCCTCTTGGCACTGTGGGTTGGAAAATTCTTTGTTTAGGGCCTGTCTGGCATGTAGCAGGACGTTTAGTGTCATCCCTGGCTTCTACTGACGAGATCCCGTAGCACTGCCTGAGCCCAGGGGTGTGACAACCAAGAATGTCTCCAGGCATCGTCAACTCCCCCGGGGGCCAAGATCACCCCTAGTTGAGAAGCCAGGGGCAAGCCCTGCAGACAGTGTACAGACAGCTAACCTGGGGTTGCAGAGGGAGGGCAGAGCCGTAGAGGCCTGGGCCTCCCTCTGATGCTGGCCTCAGCCCAGTCTTTGTCCAGTCCCCCCAGCCTCCCGCCTCCCTTCCCACCAGGGTCCACCCACCTCCGAGCAACCTGGCCCTGCCCTCTTCCGAAAATCCTCCCCAGACTCAGCTTTACTGTTGGCACAGGCTCCCAAGGAAGGGAGGAGGGAGCACAAAGGCCGACGTTGCCCCCAGACCCCTCCCGGCTTCCTCCCTCTCTGGCCGCAAGGACACAAGGTCCGGAGGGACAGACAGACAGATAGGGAGGCTCAGGGTTGACTCCTGGTGTCTGAGCTGAACCGCGATTGCTTCTCCTCCTTTGATAAAGCAACCTAGACCACACCCCTCTTGCTCACAAAACTTCTGAGGCTCCCCAGCCCCTCCCCAATGACTCCCCAGCCCCTCCCCAGCGACTCCCCAGCTCCTCCCCAGCCCGACCTCCTGAGCCTGGGTCCTGAGGCTCCTGCTCACCCCTCTCCAGCCTCATCTCCCACTACTGCTCTCCCCACACCCCCATGGAAACACTCCAGTCACCCCCGACGGCCTTCCCATCCACCTCTGCCCGCCCAAGCCTTCAAGCTACAGGGGGACAGTCACCATCTTTTCCTGGAAGGCTCTCCTGAAGCCTTGTACCCCCAGCCCTGGCACAAGGTGGATTCTCCCTTGCCCAGGCCCCTGGCACACTTGGACTTGACCCATCTTCCAGCCCCTACCACCCTCTGCCTGTTTGGGGAACATCTGGGTGCTGGAAGAATCCTCCCCAGGAGACTGTGAGCCCCCTGGAACCAGGGGCTGTGTCTGAGTCACTTCCTACACTCCCCTGGAGCCAGAGCTGGGAATGGAGAAAGCGCCCAGGGATGCTACTGGATGGGTGGGTGAACGGACAGCTGGATGGACAGACAGACAGACGGGTGGATGGGTCCATGGTGGCGGCTTATCTCTCTGGGACTGGGACTGCCGCTCCTGGGCGCGTACCCCACCGCAAGCTTCCAGGGCAGCCCAGAATATCAAGGGATGCCACGTGCTCCCCCATGCCGGTGAGCAAGAGGGAGGACAACGCCATCCCGTGTTCCAGACGGAGGAGGGGCCTGAGGTCAGGGAGAGGCAGGCAAGTTCAGGATCACGCAGGAAGCAGGGCTCCCTGGGAGCCAAGACCCTGAGCCCAGCCACCCCATCCGGCCCAGAGCCCCTCCTCCCACTGTTCCTGGGGTCTGGTCCCATCCACTTGGGCACAGGGTCATGACTGGGGCAGGGGATCATGCCTGGAGCCTGGCAGGCACCAGCACAGCCACGGCTCACCCCTGCCCAGCACAAGCTAGCCATTCTTGGGAAGACAAAGGCCAGCTGGGGCAGAGGGGCTCTGGTGTCTCCCTGGTGGGAGTCTGGCCCCTGCAGGACGTCCGTAATGGGGTCTGGCGGTGGGGCTCTGCCACTGGGGCCTCCAAATCAGATTAGCTCCACCCAGCCCCACGGCCCAGATGGCCCCAGCGTAGCCACCAGGAAGAAACACAGCTGCCAGCTCTAGGCCCGCCGCCCTCACTGTGTGCGCAAACCCTGGTCCCGGGGCTGAGACACCCGGACTTTCCCGTGGGGTCAAGGGCATCCTTTTTCCCCTTTCTGGACCCCTGTGTCCCACGTGTAGGACCAATGGTTTGAGTGGGACCTTTTGAGGCCTTCCTGAGGCGGCACAGTGGGAAATGCCCATGTCCCAGTGCAGGGCAGACACATAGCATGCGGTCATTTCCATGGGGGTCAGCTCTGCCCTGAGGCCCCATCCCCACTGCCAGCTCAGAGTTCAGTGGGCAGCCCTGCCAGGCCTCCTTTTACCCTGAGACCCATGTTCCCCTGAGCGGGAGGGGGCTGGGGGGGAATTGCTCCCTTGAATCTCTGTATGTCCTCATCCATCCATCCATCCATCCATCCATCCATCCATCCACACTCCCCGAAGCCTTGTTCAGCCATCCAGGCCAAGTCGGCCTGGCTGCTCTGACCACACCAGGCCCCAAGGTTCAGGCCAAAGGGCCAGGCCACCAGTGCTCATTGGTGCTTTACATCTGCAGAGTACCAGCCCCTAGCCAGCCCAGGGTTGGCAGGGCGGGGCAGGTACCAGCTATATCCTTATTACAGATATCTCAGGATTGTAAAATCCTGAGACCTACAGAGAGAAGGGAACTGGCCCAAGACCACACAGAGCGTGGGCCGGGGGTGAGGGGCTCCAGGCAGAGCGAGCCGGCAGGCAGGCGGAACTGGGCCGGGGGCTCATTTGCAGCTGTAGGCTGTCTGTTCTCACGGGTGCACTGCCACCCAGACCATCAGTAATGCGGATCAGCTGCCTTCGCCTGCTGTGCCCCCTCCCTTCTGCACCGAGCTTCTAAGCCAAACCCTCTCCATTACCTCCCCTCCTGCCAGCACTGACTCTTCGTCCAGAAGCTTCTGGGCCACCGCGGGCATGCCACTCACTGCCCCTCAGGAAGCCTGTGGGCACCCTGGCATCTGGGGCTCCCACGCTGTCACTTTTCCTCACACGCCCTGACGGCAGCCTTGAGGACAGGCTTCTCATGTCTGTGTCAGATGGGGCTCCACCTGCCGGCCCCCACCTCGTGGAGGTGGGGACCATGCCTTCCTTCCCTCTCTGGGCTCTGCTGCTGGGTTGGGAAAGGCTGTTCCCGGGACACCGAGCAGGACTGCCTTGGATGACCCCCTTCAAGTTAATGGGTCACCCATTATGTCTCCTGGATCTTCCCGGGAAAGAGACACTCAGGGGAGGCCAGCCCCAAGGCTCCAGGAGCTGGTGGGGAAGGGGCTTCTAGAACCCGCTGGGGCTGATTCCATTTGCAGGAGGCCCCAGGATGAGCCCCAGCCCAGAAAGGGGGCCTGAGCTCAGATGGGCACACAACACCTCCTCTGAGCTGACAGGGAGGCAAGGAGAGTCCCCTGGGGCCTCGCTGGTCATGTGGGCCTCCTGTCCTCGGCCACCTCTCCACTCAGCCTCGTTCGGCAGTTCTCAAGCCATTCTGCCACCCGGCTGCCCAGGAGCCCCACTCGGGGGCTGGTGGAGGGGCCATGCCATGCTGAGCGGAGGTCAGCCGCCCAAGAGGCGCACACACCCATGTCCCTGAGCCAGAGGGCCAGTCCACCTGCTCGTCTGACTTACTGCCCATCGGCACCTCATAAGATGAACAACAATGGCATCCTCGTGTTATGGTGGCGAAACTGAGACTCAGAGGAGGAATGTCCCAGGTCCAAGGTCATAAAGCTGAGAAGTGGCCCCTCTGGGATTGGAAAGCAAGTAGTCTGGCTCCAGAAGGCCCCAGCCCCGGGGCTGTGTCCCATACCTGGGGAGGACCCTGACACAGCCTCTCCCCCATCCCCCTTCCCAAGGACCCTAAGGCCTCAAGGGGTTTCCTGGCAACCTGGTCAGCCCTCCCCATCCCTTCCCTGGGTCCCCATTTCCTGTCCTGGGCCCAGCACCTCCTTCTCTCACCACCCCCCAATCAGAGCTGTTTGGCCCAGGGGGTCCCTGGAGGGAGCCTTTGGGCCTAGGGTGAGGGCAGGGGAGGGGAGTGCCTCAGGCTGGAGCTGAGCCTAGGGAAGGGGGCGGGGGTGGCTAGGCCACCCCCCCCTACAGTTTTCAGACCTCAAGGAGTCACCACGAAATTCCATTCTCCTGACAGCAAAGAAATTGAATCACTCTTGCCAAAGCCCGTGGCCCCCACAAGAATGCTGCAAAGCTTTGTCCTGCTGTTCCCAGACAGGAACTCACACCCAGGTCCCCCCACTCTCACCAAGCCTGGCTGCAGAGAGGTGCAGAAAACCCCCTGCTGGCCTCTACACCGTGCCCCTGCCAGGCTGGGCCACTGCCCCTCTCTACAGTTGCTCCTCCTCCTCGCTCCCCGAGTAAAATGCAGCAGTGCTTCTTGAGCCTCAACTTTCTTTCTGTACAATGGGCACATCACGCCTGCTGTCTGGTGCGTCAAAGGCACAGCAGCCAGGACTATGTAGCACGAACCGGGGAGCATGAGTCGGAGGAAGCAGGGATGCTCTGGGGTGCGGAGCAGGGGGTCCTGCCCCTTGGGTAGGGGCCACGGAGGGGTTGGCTCACAGGACCTCATCAGGTGGGGGTATGGGGTGGCATGGCTTCACGCTGCTGTCCCTCCTACCTCTTGCAGGACACTCAGCACCTAGTGGGTACCACTTAATGTGGGTGCCACTGACGGAATCCCAGGTAAAGGGCACAGTTCATGCAAAGATTTGGGGGCTTGATGGTTTGGGGGCTGTTAGAGAATGGGGAGGCATTGCAGGGAGTAGCAAGAAATGGAGCTGAGACCCATTTGGGAGGTACGTGGACACGAGGCTAGGACTTGAACTCAGGGGCCATGGGAAACCATCAAAGATTTTGACCTGTGAGTGTGTGTGTGTGTGTGTGTGTGTGTGTGTGTGTGTGTGAGGGGCGTGTGGGTCTGATTAAGCTGTGTGGTTTCTGAGTGGAGAATCAATAGAGCAGGTAGACTGGGGGCAGGGAGACCAGGGTGGAGGCTGCTCAAGAGGTCCAGCGGGGAGAAGAAGGTGGTGGAGGAGGCCCCCTCTCAAAATAGCCCAGAAATGGGATAGATAAGCATCGGTGGTGGGGCGAGGGAAATGGGGTACAGAGACCCTTCAGACAGGAGGCTGGAGCTGTGCTGGGACTCAGCTGACTGTTTGGGGGTGGCCACCCCGCCATCGGGTCCATTTCCCCCCTGCCCACCCCCACCTCTCCAGCTGACTAGAGGCTCCAAGGCTGGGCTCTGGCTGATGGGGGAGGGGTTTATGGCAGGAGGTGACTCTATGGGAGTCTTGTCACTTGGGCACAGCTAGCACCATCTGCTCAGGCATCTGCCTGCCTGAGGTGGCGCCTGCTAATTACCTTGGGGGTGGGTACAGGAAGAGGCCTGGGAACTCCCATCCTCCACCGCACCCCATCCCAGAGGGGCAAGGGGTAGGGCCCCAGGGCCCTGAGAACAAATGCGCCAGGCGAGAGTCTGGAACCCGGGCCAGACATTTACACAGTAAATCTTTATAGAGCACCTACTACGTTCCAGACCCTGTTCTCCGCAGTTGACATTCAAGTGGAGGGAAAGGGACCACGAAGGGGTCCCATCGGGCAGAGGTAAGCGCTATGAAGAAAACGGGCCAGCGGGCAGAGTGAGCGCTAAGGGGGGACCAGTTATCCGCGGTGGTTGCCTAGGGCCTCCTTAGGGGGGGATGCGGAGGAGCTGAGGGCGGAGGGGAAGGAGGCAGCCGAGCGCAGAGCCGCCCCCAGCCGCGCTTCCGGAAGATGCTGCGGGCGGGAGACTCAGACTTGGATTTCGCCACGGGGAGCCCTTGGCCACTTCCTCGCCCCTCGTCCCTAACCCTCAACCCAGGCTGTCGGCGCACATTCCTGCCGCCCCTGCTCGTGCGGTGGGCTGGCCCAGCCCGTGGGAAGGGCCGGGGGTGGGAGCCGCCGTGTGCCGGGGAGGCGGGGCGGGGGCACAGCTGGGCCACATCTGGCCCGAGAGCAGAGGGACCAAATGGGACAGAAGGCGGCCTTTCATCCCGCGCGGGGAGGGGCGATCTCGGTTTCTTCTTGGGGCTCCACGGGGCGCCTGAGGATTTCGGGGAACCAATCCTCTGCCCTCCGACGTTGGGCAGAGACGAGGACATTAGCTCGGGGGCTAGGGATGGAATTTGGTAAGGTGCTTTCTCGCTGGAACCTCGTGTCCCTACCTGTGGCTCAGGTGGCTAAGCACCTCCTCGATATTAATAAAGGGTACTCTGGACCGAGCGGTCAGGTCCACCCAGGCGCCAGCCCTGTTACAAGGCCTGCGCCGTCCCTAGGGCAGGAAGCCGGGCTCGGGGAGGGGAAGTGTGGAGCGAGGAAGGAAGGACGTCCCCCGCGGGACGATTGAGCCCGAAGTCCCTGTCCCAGAATCCCCCTCACAGCGCCGAGAGCGCGCCCCTCCGCATGTCAGACGCCGGGTATAGCTCCAGCCGGCGCTGGTCAGCCTGGGTTTCCCCTTCAGGGCCACTGGGGCGGGGCGGACCTACATCCCCACGCCGCCCCGCTGCCCGGGGGGGCGATCCGGGCGGGGCGGGGCGGGCCGGGGCGTGCACGTGCGGACCGGGGGCGGGAGCCCACGACGCCAGCTCGGCAGTTCCCAGACCCCCGCCGCGGCCCCACGTGGGCTCTGCAGAGCATCTGGGGCAACCTGGAGAGGCCCCGCCCCAGGGCCCGGGAGCCAGTGAGCTCGTGCTGAAGGCGGGGCCTCACGGAGGGCCCCGCCCTCGGGGGGCGGAGCCATGCTGGGGAGGTTTAAGAGCGCAGGGCGCGGGCGGTGCACTGCTGGACCTGCCGCGGGACCCCAGATCCTCGGCGCCGGAGTGAGCGGCAGGGCGCACCGGGCAGGGCGCGTGGGGCTGGGCGCACCGCGCGGCCGCCACCCCACCATGCTCAACCCCTGCGGCCGCCGCCTGCTGCTGGCGCTGGCGGGCGCGCTGCTCGCCTGCCTGTTGGTGCTCACGGCCGACCCGCCGCCGCCCCCGGTGCCCGCTGAGCGCGGTCGGCGCGCGCTGCGCAGCCTGGCGGGCCCCTCGGGGGCGGCCCCAGCTCCCGGGCTGGAGGCGGCGGCGGCACCCGGGGTGCTAGTCCGCGAGGTGCACAGTCTGTCCGAGTACTTCAGCCTGCTGACCCGCTCTCGTAGAGACGCGGGCCCACCTCCCGGCAGCGTCCCCCGCCCCGCAGACGGCCATCCGCGGCCCCCGGCTGAGCCACTCACGCCGCACGACGTCTTCATCGCGGTCAAGACCACCAAAAAGTTTCACCGTGCGCGCCTCGACTTGCTGCTGGAGACGTGGATCTCGCGCCACAAGGAGATGGTGAGCCCCCGCAGCCTGGGCAAGTGGGCAGGGGAGAAGGTGCCCTCTTGTCCAGCTGGTGGCAGCATCCGATGGGCGCCAGGCTGCATCTCTGTACAGCCACTGGGAATATCAGGGGGCAGTGATGCTAGTCCACCCCCTTCCAGCCCAGTTTTCCTGGTGGGGCCACTCTCCCCATATGGTTGTGGAAGTGCGTGCTGGGGACCCATCCCCAGCCAACTTCCAGGGCCCTGGGTGGCCTGCACTGACCCTACACCAGCCACCAGTGCCTGGGGTTGGTGCCCTGTGATGCTTCTTGCCCCTCAAACGCTGGAACTCATTAACGGGGCATTACTGTCCCCAAACCTCCCCAAGGCAGATTCTGCATGGAGCGTCACCCTGGGCTCATTCCCTCCCTGGGAAGAAGACTCTTTCCTTAGAGTTGGAGTGGGGGGTTAGGACCCCTGGGCACAGAGCCAGTCCCATCCCCATCCCAGTCTTTGCAATGGGACAAGTCACTGTAGAAAATATTCTGAAGTTGGGGGTGGGCGTTAGTGGGCCCTGGGGAGTCCGTCTCAAAAGAAAGAGAGCACTGGGTCTCAGAGTCTGTTCGGCGGTCCTCTCTCCACAGTGCAGAAGCCTCTGGAGCCTGGAGCCTTGTGCTCAGTGCATCCCAGCTGAGCATCGACTTCCTCCACACACATAATAAAGATACACCCCACTTTGAAAATCTCCCTCCGGGCTGCAGCAGGACGGCTGGGTTGGGGCAGGACGAGGGCAGAATGTGAGCCCTGCGGGGGTGGGGGGTGGATATCCCTGAGCTGGGAAACTCAAGGGACAAACTGGGTATCTGGGATGAGGGTGAAGGACCCTGGACCGGGCTGGGGGCTCAGAGAAGAGCCCACACTGCTTCCTCCCTGTTTCAGCCCTCGAGGTCTGGGGGCCTTCTGGCCTGGCTGAGCCCTGTTTGGGGGCAGGGCCATGGTGGGGTCCTGATGGGGCCTGGGGCGGCAGGGTCCTATCTGGTCCAAGCATGGGGAGGGGGCCCTGGGAACCCCATGGCAGCCTCCTGGGAACACAGCGTCCCTTTCCCAGGGGCTCAGCAGGCCGGCAGGAGGGGGCAGTGGGGGCTGCGGGTTTTGTTTGGCTGCTGGGCCGTTAGGATTCCCAGCGCCGGGCGGCTCTCACGCCGGCCGCTTGGGCAAGGTAACAAAGCCCCTTTCTCCAGTGGAGAAAGGCGTCCGGCCTCTTGTGTACAGCTATGTGCTCCATGGGAACCGCCGCCGGCATGCTGGCCACTCAGGTTGCCTGGCGATGAGGGCCTGTGGGGTCCCCCACGTCCCTGAGTGACAGCCCTTGTGGGGCACCATCCCTGAGCCGGGCACCATCCCCCAGGACTCTGCTCCCTGCTGTGTGACCTTTGGCAGGGTTCAGCCCCCTCTGGGCTGCCACCAGCTCTGAGCACCCCTCGTCTTGGACCTTGGGGGCTTTCTCCAGCAGAGGGAATAGCGTCAGGGGGGTCTCAGGTACCAGTCCCAGCCAAGCTAGGTGACCTTGGGCAAGACCAAGGGCCTCTCTGACCCTCAGTCTCCTCATCTCTGAAACAGGGAAAGCATTGCCCTTCCAGTAGGTTGTCGTAAAAGAGGACTGGTAAAGCCTAGAGATGTAGGGAATGAGCCCGGGGAGCACTGGAGTCGGGGTGGAGGCCATCCCTCCCCTGGACCCTTTGCTCCCCCCCCATTGAGGGGCCACTTGGGTTTCCTTCTCACCCCAGGGCCCCCACCCAGGAGAGGCCGAATCTGTCCCCAACAATGGGTTCATGTGTCACAGCAAGCAGGAACCCCTCTTACGGTGTCCTGTGGGGGAGGGGTCCTTGAAACTGTTTCAGCAGGGAGACCTCCTCTCCCAGCCCTGTGAGGGGTGATTCAGACCCAGTCTGATGGGGGAGACTCAAGGAAGTCAGGGCCGCAGCGGGGGAAACCCAGAGAGGCTGTGTGAGCTGAAAGTGGGCATCTGACCCGTGTTGGGGAGGGAGGGACTTCCTGGAGGAGGTGCCATGTGAGCTAGACTGAGAGAAGAAAATGCCCCGAAAGGGCAATTGGGCATCTTGAGCACAAACATGGGGGGGTGTGCAAGAAACTTCCAGCAATTGGAGTGACTTGGGTGGGGGTGGTCAGTAGAGACCACACTGTGACGGGCCTTGGAGTCCAGGATGAGGGGCTGGGCCTTTGGCCCGCACTTTCCTCCCCCATCCCTCCCGGAGTGGGCCAGGCTGCAGCGGCTGCCACCGCGGCAGCCACAATTGTTGGGGGGGGGAGCTTGGCATCCTGTGTTTCTTTGAATCGCAGCTCCAGGAACAATGCCGCTTCCTGTGGGTGTCCCCCCCGCCCACCCACAGCCAGCCTTGCGGCCTTGCTGCCCTGCTCTTCCTCCTCCAGCCCTGTCGTTTTTGGGGAAGTGGGGAGGGGTCTGGGGGGGGAGGGATGTGTGTGTCTTGGTCCCTGGAAGGCATGGCTGGGGTGGACCAGCACCGCCTCTGCCCCGGGGTGTAACTGCAGACTTGGGGGGGCTGCCCCTCTCTGGGCCTCAGTTTCCCCACTTGTACACTCGGGTCGTAATGGTGCTCTCCTCTCAGGGCCATTAGGGAGATGAAAGAAGAGAAGGCGTCAGAGCACTCTGCTCTGGGCACCCGTGAGCTCTGGTTCCACCCATTGCACAGAGGGCGGAAACTGAGGCTCTGAGCAGTGGGTGAGGCCCGCGGCCGGGCAGCCTGTCCCCTCCCCTCCCCTCCTGATTGCTCTGATGTGGGGAGACCGGAGGCCCGGCACCCGCACACCCCACACCCCACGCCTCCAAGCACTCCCCTCTGAACAAAGGTGACTTTAATCTCCGTAGCCTTGGGCTGGGTTTTTAGGGCACCACCAAGCGCGCGGGAGAACAGGCCTCCCTTGATCTCATTAAGAAAGCATTTTCCTTTTAATCCAGTGGCGGCAACGGCGCGTCTGCACGGGCCGGCCTCGTCCTCCCACGGCATTCCTGGGCTGAGATGATGGCGGGGTGGGGGCGCTGGATGCGAGTCTGTGCGTGCGGGCTGCCCTGGGGTGTCTGCTCTGGAAGGGGGGTGCGTGCGTGGAGAGGGTGTAGAAGGAGCCTGCCGCCCCCCTTAGCTCTCTCTAGGCCCCGCCAGCTTGTGACCTCACTGAGAGTGTGCTCGGGTCTGGGCTCAGGCTGGGCAAGGAGCTGGGGCTGCCAGTTGAGGGTGGGCACCGCAGGTGAGTCCTCCCAGGTCGCTGGGTTTGTGCTGTATGCCAGGCCTGCACACGCCGGCCCCTCCCTTCCACCCGTTTGTACACAGAAGGAAACTGAGGCCTGTTGGGCACGGAGGTGGGGGGTCTCCGGCTGCCTGTGCTCCCAGCACCCTCCACCGGGCCTGGGCTTTGCACTCAGCCACGCCTGGGTGTGCTGGGCGGCACGCGCTGGGCGGGCCAGGCAGAGGAAAAGGAACATTCCTCCCCGTGTGCCGACGGGCCCAGGCGGGCGCTGGCAGCTCCTGGCCCCTCCCCGTTGGTCCCCCCCACCCCCGTCTTCCGCGGAGCGATCCTGGCAGGGGTGGCCCTGTGCTGGCACAGGTGGAGCCCTGATGTGGCCTTGAGCAAGGCGAGCAGCAGGCGGGGCTGCTAGGCTGCATGGATGCTGGGGGCACTGATTCCTGCGCTGGGGCACGAGAGGTTTCCCGCCTCAAAACCCTGCGGACCGTGTCTCCTCAGGACCCTGGAGGCTGCTTTGGCTCAGAGAAGGTGACCGCTGCACTGGCTGGTCACGCAGCCCGGGGTGCGAGGGAGGCCCCGGTGTTGAGGGCCCAGCCCGGAGGACTGCAGGGCTGTGGCCACACCCCAGCCCGCCGGACCTTGTGCCCAGCCCGGCCCAGTTAACCAGGCCAGCTGTATGGTAATGGGCTGTGCGGCCACTCCCGCTTAACGCGGCCGAGTTCCCCTCACAGCGCGGCCCAGGACAAAGCTGGCGGACGATGCCTGGTGATTCATCCTCCCTCCGGGCCTTTTGTCCGCCAGTGCTTGGCGGCCGCCCAGCAGAGGCCTTTGTCCCCGACTGATTGAGACTTGGCTTCCCAAAGCGGACCTCCTCCGCCTCCCCCCCCACCCTCCGCCCCTCCCACAGGCTGGGCACTGTGTCAATAAGGGTGTGTGCCCCGCCAGGTGTGCAGGACGGGCTGGAGCCGGTTACCTGGCGGGTGGGCGGGGCACCGCACCTGGCTCGTGCCGGCGCAGCTGCCGGCTGACCTTGGGCCCAGCTGTCGAGGTAGGGGGTGGGTGGTAGGGGGTGGGGTCTTCCTGGGCCCCCAGCCCACTTCCACTCAGGGTAGGCACTTGAGCCCCACTCTGCATATGGGGAAGTTGAGGCTCAAAGGTGGGGCATGGGTGTGACTGAAGGATCCCTGTGAAGCCGCAGGGTGCCCAGCCCTGGACCCCACGGTGGCCGGGGGCCGGGGCACAGAGTTGCCTGTTCAAGGCCGTATTTCTCCCTGCAGACGTATATTTTCACGGACGGGGAAGATGAAGCCCTGGCCAGGCGCACGGGTGAGCCCTGGACGTGGGGAGGCATGGGGAGGCAAGGGGGGCTCCCACCCAGAGGAAACTCTCCCCTCTGGAGAGGTCACCGAGGCCACGGGCCTGGGAGGGCAGTTTACTCAAGGGGTTTGCTCAACGCTCCGCCCCACCACTCGCCCCCCCCCGCCCAATTCTCATGCAAATGAGGCCCTTTCAGCACCCGGGGCCCTTTGAGCTGGTGTGGCGGCAACAGGTGGCTGGTGCTGGGAAAAAGCCGCCTGAATGGGCAGGGGCGGGGCGGGGCGGGGCGGGGCCCCCAGGAGGGGGTTGGGCTGGGGGGTGAGATCGCCGGGCCTGGGTCCTGCTCGAGGGAGGGGTTGAGGGGGAGGCCACTGTGGGCACGGCTTGAACCCAGGGCGCCCCGAGACAGACTGCCCCCCACCCTCTCTCGCTCTGCTCTCGCGGGGCCTGCTGTGTGACCCCGGGCCAGGCCGCCCTCGCTGAACCATCTTGGACCCACTCACAGCCCCTCCCCTTGTCCGCAGGCAACGTGGTCAATACTAACTGCTCAGCTGCCCACAGCCGCCAGGCGCTGTCCTGCAAGATGGCCGTGGAGTATGACCGCTTCATCGAGTCGGGGAGGAAGTGAGTGCCGGCCTTTGGCTGGGGCCCGGGGGCGTCCCCCCTCAGGCTCCGGCCCTGGCAGTGCCCCCCCCCACGCCCCCCTGACAGCCCTGCCTCGCCCCAGGTGGTTCTGCCACGTGGATGACGACAACTACGTGAACGTGCGGGCCTTGCTGAGGCTGCTGGCCAGCTACCCGCACACGCAGGACATCTACCTCGGCAAGCCCAGCCTGGACAGGCCCATCCAGGCCACAGAGAGGGTCAGCCAGAGCAAGGTGGTGAGTGTCCCGCCTACACAGGCCTGCGCCGAGCGGGGCGGAGGCTGGAGGTGTCCTTGTGGCCAGGGGGGAGGGTCTGGGAGTCTCACCGTGTGCCCCTCCCGCAGCGTCCCGTCCACTTCTGGTTTGCCACCGGTGGGGCTGGCTTCTGCATCAGCCGAGGGCTGGCCCTGAAGATGAGCCCTTGGGCCAGGTGAGTGAGTGCCTTGGGGCACAGGCGAGGCTGCCCCAGATCCCAAGGTCCCCCCACTGGGGGCCTGGCTTGACTCATCTTCCCAGCACCAGTGTCCCCAACCTCACGTGTACTGGCAGGGTGAGTCGTCCCACCACTGCCCACGGCCACCAGGGTGGTCAGCACCCAGGTTGGGCAGGACCCCTTCCTGCGTCCGGTAACCCCCAACTCAGAGAATCATCTGGCTGGTATGGAGGAGGGGGCTGTCCTGGGGCTCAGGGAGGTGGGGAGCTGCCAGCGTGAGAGCCCATGAGGGATACAGGCCGGGCTGCGCCCTGCTCCACCGGGCATGTGCACCTCCTCCTTGGGCCCGGCCAGGTTGACGCTCTGCCTGGTGGGCTCCTGCCCAGCTCCCGCCTCGGCTCACTCCGGCCCTCCGGCCCTCCCACAGCGGAGGCCACTTCATGAGCACGGCCGAGCGGATCCGGCTGCCGGACGACTGCACCATCGGCTACATCGTGGAGGCTCTGCTGGGCGTGCCCCTCATCCGCAGCGGCCTCTTCCACTCCCACCTGGAGAACCTGCAGCAGGTCCCCACCTCCGAGCTCCATGAGCAGGTGAGCTGCCTAGCAGCCCAGGAAGGGATGGGGACGGAGGAGAGCAGCTGGGAGAGGAGGGAAGGGGCAGGGTGGGGTGGCATTGGCACCCTTCCCAGCGTCACTGTCCCTCCCCCTGCAGGTGACCTTGAGCTACGGCATGTTTGAAAACAAGCGGAATGCTGTCCACATTAAGGGCCCCTTCTCAGTGGAGGCCGACCCATCCAGGTGAGGAAACTGAGGCCCAGATGGGGGCGGGGCTCACCTAGGGTCCCTTGGGGTCTGCTGCAGCTAAGCAGCATGACGAAAGAGTACCCCCAGGAGCCTGCTTGGGTGGAAGAGGGCCCCCGGTGCTGTGAGCTCAGTACCCGCACCCCACACGGACGAGCCCCCCACTCTGTCCCCACAGGTTCCGCTCCATCCACTGCCACCTGTACCCGGACACACCCTGGTGTCCCCACACTGCCATCTTCTAGCAGCTACGGCTGAAACCCTGTCCCCGGGCACCCCTGGTATCCAAAGGGCCCGGGGACCCCTGTTGTGCCGCCCTGGCCTTGGCATTCGAGGCTCCCCCCAGGGCCGTGCGCGTGTGTGTACTGTGTGCCCATCCGTGTAGCAGACTGCTGGGCAGCTCTGCTCTGCCGAGGAGCAGGCAAGGCACCACCTGTCTGTCTTTCCATGCTCCACCCCAGAAGGATTTGTAAGTCAGAGGTCACTCTGAGGGCAGGTTTATTATTATTCTGGGGTCTTTGGGCTGCATGGGGACCAGGGGCTGCTCTGCAGCGATGTGCAGGTGCCTTTACATTCCTGCTGAGCGCAGGCCCAGCGCTGCAGGCACCTGCCCCCTGGGATCCCGGCTCCTCCTCAGAGCCCCCAGGACAACTCACCATGCTCAGTGCTGTGAGGAAGCTGGGTTTGGGGGGTGTGGCCCGAGTCCGCTTCTCCCACTGAGCTCTGGCCTGGGTACCTGGGTAGCAGCAGCACCATCCCGGGCAGGGGTCTCCCCCGCTCTCTTAGCCATCTTCCCTGTGTGACGGGGAGTCAGCTGAGGATCTTACCTCCTCTCCAAAGTAGAGAGAAAGTCGCCCATAGTGGGTGTGTCTGTAAATATTGTGACAGTATTTTTTACTGTGCTTGTTTTTCGAAAGGGGGTGGGTACAAAGTAGGGTGTTTTTGTCTGTGTTTTCGGGGGGTCGGGGAGGGTGCTATTTTATCTTTTCTGTGGATCAGAAAAAGCAGAAGCCAAACTTGGGGTAATCTTTGTTGTTAAAGCTGATGGAAATGTCTAACACTCTATGTATTTATATGTCATGGTATCTGGCCTCTCCCTGCCCACCTTCTGCATAGAACCTGTCTCCTACCAGCCCAGCTCGGCGCACCTGACCAGTGAGGTGTGTTTTGTCTTCTGTTCTTCCTTCTGCAAAGACATAGCTAGGAAAGTGAATGATAAGGGAAAAGTTCTCAGGGAATTGAAGTGTGTTGCTATGGTGACGTCCTTTGCTGCGAATAAAGATGCTCTTTGGGGCAACCTGGGCATCCTGGTCTCGGCTGGAAGTTGGGCCTGAGCTGCAGGTTCATGGAAGCTGCACCAGGGGGGCTGGGGGCTTGTTTGCACTCGTGTGGGGGAGGTGTGTAGAGACCTCCAAGCCAACTATTGTGGGAAGGGAACTTGGGATCTAAATAGCAACTTCCAGGTACCTGAGAGGCGTGACCAGCCCAGGGCACCCTCGGACATAGGGGAGACCTCTGGATGTACAGTCTCACTCCGACAAGCAGCTCTAAGACTCTGTAGCCCTGGTCTGTGCTGGCCTGCCCCTTCAGGAGGACAGGGGCTGGCTGTGGCTTGACCTGGGACCTCCTTACCCAGCTTCATCTCTGTCACAAGCCCACAGAGGCCACATTCTTGCCCCATTTTGCAGATGGGGAAACTGAGGCTTGGAGCAGGTTATGTGATGCCCAAGGTCAGGCAGCTGGGCTGGTGAAGAGCTCACACTCCGAGATCAGGCTGACCTTGGATCCTGGCCTCACCGCCCCCCCATGCTGTGGACCCTGGACGGGTCCCAGGAGCCTGTAGACCCTGGACGGGTCCCTGCCCTGTTTTCTACACAAAGCAGCTCCTCCGGCCCTTCCTCAAATCAAGGCTTTGTGATGGCAGGAGCGGGGAGGGGCTGCTCGGGCCTCAGCTGGGGAATCCCCTCCTCCCACCTTCCCAGGCAGCCTGGGGCAGCCCTCAGTTCCTCTTCCTCAAACTGAGCCTGGACACACACACCCCTCCCCCCCCCCGCACCTCCCCTCCCCCCCCCCCCCCCCGCACCTCCCGGCCTCCAGCTGCCCCAGCCCCACCCCCGTGGGGACTTGCTAGGACCTGGGGCTCCTTGTTCCCTATGACCTCCTCGCTCCCTTCTGCTCCACGCTTAGCCCTGTCAACACATCGGAAAGCAGACAGAGGGGTTTGAAGAGCACCTCACTTCCCACCCCTGAGCTGGGGGCAGAATGCCAGCCCCTCCCGGTCCAGTCACCTCCTGGTCCAGTCACATACTCAGCGCCCCCAACAGGCCGGAGAGGACCCCTTCCTCACAGCCCTTGCTGGTGCCTGCCCTGTCCTGGGGAGCAGCTGGCCAGGGCCTGACCCCAGCTGGACCTTGTGTGGCCCTGAGTCAGCAGCATGGTTTCCAGAGCAGCTGCCCTGGGGGGTGGCAGTGACTGGGACAGTGGGAGGGGGAGAGGGCCCCCCACCATCACACTGAGCCCTGTCTGGGGGACACCCCCGACTCCCCTCAGCACCCACTGTGCCAGGCTGGGTTGGGGCGCGGCCGGGGAGCGGGCGTCACAGCACTGCTACCACCTGTGGGCAGAGGCCGTGGGCCTCCTCCCTGCCAGCGTGAGTCACAGGAGCGGCTGCCCTGGCAGAGTGTGGAGCCCGGGCCCCAGCGCCCCTCCTCCAGCAGCTGGCATTGCCTCTGCACAGAGCTGGCGGGACCCCGGGGCAGAGGTGTGACCGGGGCAGGTGGAGTCTGCCTCAGAGTTGGGGCCATCGGTAGGTCACAGCTGGTCCAAGCTGTCCCCGCGTGGGTTGGGGGCACCGAGCAGGGGGACAGCAGAGCAGGAGCGCAGGATTGGGGGGCAAGCCCCGCTCCTCCTGGAGCCTTGACCTCCACCTGAGAAAGGGGGATAAATGTGAGCGCCGCTGAGTCCCGGTGCTCTGGGCCTGCAGGGGTCGTGGAGGGGCATAGACAGCAGCACCTCGCCCTCTCCTCTTACACAAGAAGCTGAGGGAGGAGGGAAGTTCTCCCTCCTCAGAAGGGGAAGCAGGTCCATGAGGCCTTACAGGAACCGGGCAGCCTGATGTCTTCCATCCGCCGCCCTCAGGGGTGTGCAGGGGGGGCTCTCCCCCCGCCCCGAAGATGAGTCATGGAGCAGAAGAGGTGACCTCCTTTCTCCTGCAGGCACGACTGGGGGCAGCCATGCCCCACTCTCTGGTGGCATCAGCGCCCCTCAACCACATGCTGGGCTAGTGGCTGGTTGGAGAGGGTCCTGGCTGGCTTGAGGGGCTCCATATCCCCCACTCTGGCCCTCCCAAACTGCCCATCACTTGTGGGCTTTCAAAAATAAAAAGTAAAACCGCAACCACTGGGGCTGCTGGGTGCTCCCCCCCAGCCCCCCAGCTTCCCTGCTGCCGGCGGGTGAGTGCCAGGGTAGCTGGCCAGAGCAGAGGCTGAGCCAGGTCTTGGAGGGGCTGAGAAGGGTGCCAGGGTGGGGCCCGGTGGGGCCCCTCCCTGCTCAGTTTAAACAAACTTCCCTTCAGCTAGGCCATCACAGCCAACTTCCCCCGAAGAGGCACATCTGAGCTGGAGTGGGAAGCAGAGTGGGGAGAGGAAGATGTTCCAGGTCTTGGCACAGCCTGGGCAAAGGTGCAGAGGTGGGACCTGTCAGGATGCCTGGGGGGCTGGGAGACAGGACGGCCTACAGACTTCGGTCTCCACGACCCTCCTCCACCTGTTCCAGCCACCGTGGAGCTTTCCATAGGTTCCATCCATGGTTCGAGAGGCCTGACCTGCTGGAGGCTTCAGCCAGTCCTGCCCTCTCTGGGTCTGGGGTCAGAGCGGAAGGGGGGCGGGGAACCAGTGCCAGCCCCACCTTTCCGTCGGCCAGACCAACTGGTCGGTCCTGCCGCCACCCCAGGCCCAACCCTGCCAAATGTTCTTGGAGGTGACCCCTTCCCCAAGTCCTTTCTGAGCCTAGGGCTGGGCACACAGAAGGCACTTAAGTGGTCCAGCGCTAGGAGGGGCCCAGGGACTAGAGGGCTCCTCGTCTTGGCCCCTGGAGGTTGCTGAATTTGGGGGCTCAGAGCTGTGGCTGCTTCCCCCCGCATATGCCCCCTCCTGCCCCTGCCCAGGCCTCTGGGGCCCACCCCCCCATGTATAACCCACCATAGTCCCTGGGCGCCGCCTGGTGGCCAGAGCTGGTGGTTCCGCTCCCAGCCCGATTCCACCTTTCCCGGGACCCCCACACGGATCTAGGGGTGCAGCCCCCGAGTGACAGGGAGGGGAGACCGTCTCTGCAGCCCCTTGCTTGCTCTTAAAAGTTCACATCATGAATCTTTGGTTATTACCAATAGTTGGTATATTACCAATATTTGGAATCTACTGGTTATTACCAATATTTTGTTGGTGCGGTATGTGTGATGTCAAGAGGCAAGCCTGAGCCGGCTGCTGCAGGCCACCCCAGGCCACCCATGTCACTGTCTTGTCCCCTGGCTCTGATGCAGGGCTGGCCACATCTCCTCCTGGCTCATCCCAGTGAAATCCCCAGATCCTTGCCAAGTGAGCGCTCACTTCCCGTTTGAACGTGGTAGTCACAGCTGAGCCCCAGATCAGCAGCCGGCGGTCACTGAGAACTTGTTGGAATGCAGATTCCTGGGCCGCCCCAGCCCATCTAGGACTCCAGGTGGGTCTTCCAACAGGGTCCGTCCGGCCCTGCCCTTAGCCTCTCGTCCTCCGAGGACTCAGCGCCCCCTGCCGGGCATCTGCCGTCCTCGCGCCTCACTCCTGGAGGTGCTCCCGCGGCCACTTGCAGACCCTTCTCCCCGGCCCCCTGCCCCTCCCCCAACAGGATCACAACATCTGCTGCCCCTTCCCCCATGTGGGTATCCCACATGCTTTCTCCCACTCTGTTCCTGGTGACTTGGTGTCAGTGACCCTTCCCACACCCTTGGCATCCCCTCAACCCGCCTCCCAACAACCTGCCCCGCCCCCGCCTTGGTCGCCCCTCCACAGTCACTCCTCACGCTTTGCCTACCCCATGGCATCCCACTCTGCCTCCACCTCCTATCTTTCCAGCTCACTCCCTCCGATTTCCTGACCCCCCTGGACCCCAGATCCCTCACCCCTCAAGGGCTTGTCCTCCCCTGGCTGAAATCCCAGGGTCCGGTCATGCCCTCGAAGTCGCCTTCACCTCCCTCGGCCTCTCTCGCTTCCACATCTTCTCTTGGCCAAGCCCGTAGTCTCTGACCTGTTGCATCCGGCCCTCTGCCTGCTCACCACCCACACCTGGGTGGCTGGAGGGACTGCCTTCCCACCTGGTGAGTCTCACCTGAGTTCCAGGCCAAGAGCCTCAGGGGCCCTTGGGGAGGCCCACTGCCCCGCCCCTGGCTCTCCCACGGCACCCCTACTTCATAAGACCTTCTGCCACCCCAGCCCCAAGCTGCCCACATGCTCTCATCACCGGGCCAGCAGGAGGGACCGCAGTCCTGTTTATGGCCAGCCCCTCCACTGGGACCTAGGTCCCAGCCCCTCCTGGTGATTTAGGAACATCACTCCCTCAACGAACTCTTCATCTTCCCTGCTGCAGCCATTTCCTCTGCCTACGGGACCATTACCATCAGCCTTCACAGCATGCTGTTATTTCCCCATCTTAAACACACACACACGCACACGCACACACACACACACACACACACACACACACACACTTCTCTGGGCCACGCCCCCTCCAGCTATAGCACGATTTTTCTGCTTGGCAGCTAAACCTAAGAGGAGAGACAATTCTTGCTGTCCCCAAATGGCATCGCAGAAGCACGGAGCCCCAGATGCCTCCACTCCTGGGTGCTTAGCATCGCCCCATCAGGGCTTATGTATCCTGGGCCCCCTTCCCCAGAAGCCAGTCAAAACAGAAACCAGGGCTTGCCTGGTGGCGCAGTGGTTGAGAGTCCGCCTGCCGATGCAGAGGACACGGGTTCCTGCCCCGGTCCGGGAGGATCCCACATGCTGTGGAGCGGCTGGGCCCGTGAGCCATGGCTGCTGAGCCTGCGCGTCCGGAGCCTGTGCTCCACAGCGGGAGAGGCCACAACAGTGAGAGGCCCGTTTACCGCAAAAAAAAAAAAAAAAAAAAAAAAAAAAAAACCAAAACAGAAACCACTGGACCAGGCTGCTGGTGTGTGCTGGAGGCAGAAGCTCCGCCCTGTGCCCCCGCCAACCCAGGCACCATGGTGCTGAGAGCCAGGAACCTCGGCGCCAGCAATGCCACGGGAGCCTGCTGTCTTCCACCGGGCCTCGCAGCTCCCTCGCCCACCTGTGCACCTGGCATGCGAGACAAACACTCTCCTGGGCAAACGTGCCTCCCCCAATTCCACGGGTCCTAAGGGTTCTCTGCGAGGTGGGCAGTATGTCTCCTGCCACCCAAGGTGATGTGCTGGGGTTATGTGGCCTCCGACGACACGGCGCCTTCCCCAGCCCGCTTCTCAAATGAGAACAAGAATGATCCTTCCTACCTCGGCGGGCGGGGATTGGGTTGCTGCTCAGACCACCTGTAAGGACTCCAGCGAGGCCAGTGGGCGGCGAGGCGCCCGGGGAAGCACCGGGAACCCCGCCTCAGGTTACAGTGGGGACTCAGGAGATGCTCCTCCTGGAGACACACCATCCTCCCATTTGGCCTCTCTGACCCGCTCCAGCAGCCCTGCCCAGGGCCAGGTCTGTCACCTCTCCTGCTGGTCGGAGCCTGGGCCCTCCTCACCGCAATCCGGGTCTCCTCAGGCCCCTCCAGCGCAAGCCCAGATTGCAAATGAGGCTTTCGAGCCTTCGAGACCACCGCTCCCAGCGTCAACCGCTCTGCACACCTGACGCCCCGCCCCGCCCACCAGGCCCCGCCCCGTCAGGCACCCTCTCCCGCGAGACTCCGCCCACCAGGCTCTAGTGGCTCCCGGCACGAGGCCGCCCTGCCCACAGACTTGGGCGGGGGCCAAAACAACTCAGGAAAAGAGGCCTGTTTTTTAAAATTTGTTTATTTTAAAACATGAAACCCAAGCTGAATAGAAACCACAGAAATTACATTGACGAGATTTTTAGTATTTGCCAAGAAAAATAAAGCCCCCAGAGAAATAAAAATCAAACCCCAAACCCAGTTAAAAAAACAAAAACAAAAAAACCCAGAAACACAGCGACAGCACATACAGCCATGGCCCTACGTAAGTTGGAGAATACCAAGCGGTTCAGGCCTCAGTTCCCCGCTCAGGACGCTAAATCACCTTGTGGGTGGGATGCAAGGGCCAGGAGAGAAACCTGGGAGGGGGAGTCCTAACAAAATTACTTCGAGAGATATATTATATGTAACAAATATAAAGTGGTGCGGCACACAACCATTATGGTTAAAAAAAAAAAAAAAAAAAAAGCCCGCACAAGAGGCCCTGGTCCCCGCTCGTCCCCCCATTTGGGGCTGTCACCCACGAACCCCTCCCGGGCTGGGCGGGGGTCTTGGGGTAGGGAGGGAATGGAGCTTGGACTGGGATTGCATAGTGAGATGGGGTGGGCGTGGAGGGGCATATAGGATCAGGGCTTCCGATCAGGCCCTACCACACCAGGCCAGGGGAGCTGGGGGGAGCGTGGGCCTGCACAAGGAGCCCCATCGGCGAGCGGCCGGACTGGAGCCCCTCCTGCCCGCCTAGCCCGTCAGGGGCCTCGGGGCGTCTCCCTCCCATCCACGTGGAAGAGGACCACCGCCCAAGATGCTGCAGGGCCTGCGAGGGGCAAGAACCACAGGTGCAGGGGTGGGAGCGGATGCGGGTAAGTCACCGGGACGGGACTGGTTAGGAAACGGCCTGAAAACTTAAACAGCAAAAAGAAAACCAAGGGCGGGACGCGCTCCCCGTCCAGGACCAAGGCTTGGTCTTGCACCCCTTTTAACCTCCCCGTTTTCCTTTCTTCCGCCTCGGAACTGGGCGGAGTCACAGATGGGCGGGCAGGCACGCACAAGACGCACGCACGGAGGTGCTCCGAGCGGCGAGGGTGCGCGGCGCCCGGCCTTCACGCTATGTACATTCACATTTCGGCCTCACGGGCCGGGCGGCCGTTTGTGCTTCCGAGCGGCGCCCCAGGCAGCACAGCTGGCGCCTCCCCTCTGATCCGAGGCCGAGTAGGAATGCTCCGCCCAGGCGGCGGAGCCCAGAGAAAAACTTGTCGGTTGGGCTGTGGCACCGCCGCGCGCGCGCCCGCGCGTGTGTGTGTGTGTGTGTGTGTGTGTGTGTTGCCTTTCAGTGAGGTTTGGCCGTGTGCAAGGGCTCAGATGCAAGGCTGCGGGCCCTCAGGCCCACCTGGAGCACCCCCGTGTGTGCCTGCTCACTCCCCCAACCCTGTCCAGGGCAGAAGCTGCCCCAGGAGAGGGGGAGACATGACCTAGTCCCAGGCCCACCCATGCTTTTGGTCCCAGATACCAGCACAAAGAAGGGATCACAGAGGAAGGTGGCCTCTTCCAGGCCACCCTGGGGAAGGGGTGCCCTGCCGCTCTGGGAGAAAGAGCCCACCATGTCTGTAAACTGCCCGGCCGGCTGCTGTCTGCCCCGGCCTGGGCCCTCGTGTGGGTGCCAAGTGGCTCTCTGCTGCCCCTGGGCTGACACAGGGCAGAGCCTGCACCTGGCCTCTCTTGCTTCAGGCTGGCTGGGCAGGGCTGGGACTGGCAGGGGACTTCCCAACTTGATCTGGGGGTAGCACCCCCATCTGCGGCAGGAAACACAGCAAACATTGTACACTAAGCCAAAAGCACCTTAGGGAAGCCTTGTTCCCACTTCACAGGTAGGGAGACTGAGGCCACAGGGACCTCAGTCCTACAGCCCAAGGGACATTCATTCCTGAGGACACAGTCCCCTGGTGCAGCGCCTGCCCAGGGAGGGGTCTCCAGGCCCTTGGGCTGCCTCTCAGTCTTCGACACCCCCAGCAGCACCACGAGAAGAAACACCTTCTCCAGCCCGACTCCCAGCCGGCTATCCTGGGACTCAACTCTGGCCTGGACTCGGCGTCACACTCGCGGGCTTTGGGTTGCCCAGGGGTGCTCTCTCTCGGAGGCTGGAGTGAGGTCAGTGGTTAGTCCCAAGAGGGGCGGCAGGGGCCGAGGGCACATTCACAGCCAGCTTGGGTCCAGCCCCCCAGCCGGCTCTGGGACGCTGTGCCTGTCCTGGATGGAAAAGGAACCGAAAAGGGGGTGCCACTCGGCCCGCCACCCCACCTGCCCTAGAGATGACAAATATGGTTAGTGCAAAAAATGAACCGGATGAAGCTGTCAAGTCTCTGGGGTGGGGGAGGGGTCTTGGCACCAAGAGGGCGGCCAGCACTCGATGAGCAGCCTGGGCTCCGCATGGCACCTGCTGTCTCCTGCCGCCGGGGAGGGCTGGGTGCCACAAGCAGGGTGGGTGCTGAGGGAGAGAGCGCTGCTAGGAGGGAAGCAGAGAAAGTGGGGACCCGATGTAGAGAGCCTGGGGTGGGGTGGGGGGCGAGGGAAGGAAGGAGTTACAGATGCGGCAGAGGCATGTGAAGGCGCCACAAGAGGGTCTCCACGCATGGGAGACAAGCAGGCGGGTGGGTCCACACGGCCGTCTGTCCAGATGCCCAGCACACGGGAGCACCGTGCTGCCTACGAACTAAGAGGTGAGGCACAGAAGCATCCGAGGAGCAGGAGAAGCGTCAGAGCTGTGGGAGGGATGGGTCGGGGCAGCTGCCAGCCGAGGAGACGGCAGGGCTCTGCAAACCCCCGAAGCCTCGGAGGAAGAGGGGCGTGGGGCTGGGGGCCAGGAGGGCCCGGGCGTCGCTAGCAGCAACCCCAGGTGTCCAGGTGTGTGAGCCAAGGAGAGGGTGTGGGCCCGGAGCCCCTGCGTCACCACCAGCAGGAGCCTGCCGGGCATCTCCACGCCCCTGCAGGAAGGGGAGGAGAGGGGCGAGTGGCCACAGAGGCACCGGCAGCAGGCGCGGGGTGGGCGCGGAGGGTGCGGCAGGCAGCCGCGGGTGTAAGCAGCAAGGCCGGCCCGGGGAGGAGCAGGGCGGTTGGCACGTGGGGCGGGTGGCTGTCGGGCGGTCTAGTGCCCGCTGCTGCTGGAGTTGGGGCGAGGCTGGCTCGTGGCGAGGTACTTGGCTCTCATGCTGGAAGTGTACTGCGGGGAGACAAGGGGAGGGGGCAGGTGGTCAGCGGGCACTGGGCACAGCAGGGCAGGGCCTCCATGGGGTGAGCCGGAGCACCCCGGGGTGGGATGGGGCAGGACCACACAGTGGCACAGCTGGCAGAGCCCTGGGAGAAGGGGCTCCGGGAGGGGCCAGCTGGTCCAGGGCCTGGACTCCTGAGCCCTGGCCGGGGCTGGGGGCAGTGACAGGCCCGGTGGTCAGAGGTCTGGCCGGCCACTCCCCAGGCTCCGGACAGGGACCAGCGTCCTCTCCCAGGGAGATGAGCAGAGCAGCCCCTGCTCCCGACCTGGGCATGTGGCATGAGGCCGGGCAGCGCTCTGCCCCGGTGAGAACCAGAGCTTGGAGGCTCCCCGCTGCACCCGGCATGCCGCCTCCGCCCGCTGCGGGATCCTGGCTGGGCGGCCAGAAGGAGTGTGTGGGCTCAGGCTGTGTCCAAGGCACAGACAGTCCCCAGCGGCCCAGAGTGGCAGGCACCACAGGTCACGGGAGTGAGAAGGCTCCACAGCAGCTCTGCCCCGTCGCCCCAGGGAAGGAGGACCCTGAAGCCACCCAGGCCCCTCAGGCTGGGGTGATGGTGCCACCCACTCAGATGGGAACCAAACTGGGGTTCCTTGTGGGTCACGGACGCAGGGACAAAGGCAGCTGGGGACGGGGACAGCCAGCACATCTCGGCCACTCTTGTCCAACCTGAAGCATGAAGGCCTCACTTGATACACATGCATGTGCACGTGTGCTCACAACGAACACACGTGGAAGAGACGTGTGCTAAAACCAAGCAGTGTGCAAGGGGCCACACGCCCATCTGGGGGACAAAAGCCAAGGCACGTGCCAAGGGTTGCCAGTGGGAAGGAGCCTGGCAGGCTGACCCCGCAGCCACATGCCCCCAGCAATCCCTGGGGGCTCCGAACCCGAGGCCACACACCACACTGTGCAGATCAGGACAGGCGATCTCCCCTGGGCCCCGAGAGCCCTCCCAGGACTCCTGGAAGGTAGAAGGTTGTGAGCGCCCGTCAGCGGCCACAAAGGCGAGCTGGGAGGAGGATGAGCGGGCACTGGGAGCCATGTCATTCCAGGGACATGCAGCACGGGGTGGGGCACGGTGGGCAGCAGCCCAGACCGCTGATGAGCCCGAGCAGGCGTGCGGCGCCGTGTGAGGAGGGCCGCAGTGGCTCGCGTGCCCCTCTGCACGCACCTGCGTGCACTTCCGGACACGTGGGGCGGCCCTTCGAGGGCCGGGCCTGCTGGCCGCACCCCAGGGCGCCAGGCACAGGCGTGCACGCACACACGGGTTTGGGTGGCCGACTCGCTGGGAGGTGACAGATGGGCAGTGGCCAGCTGCAGCTGGGCCAGGGGTGAAGAGGGGGCTCTGTGCAGGGGCTCACCGCCCCTGACGTGAGGGTGACAGCCCAGGGCCAGGGTCTCTGTGGCTGGGCTAGGGGCCACAAAGCCCACCCACCTGCACTGCCCCAAGCTGGCCCCGTGGGCGCTGAGCCGAGACAGCGCTGGGACCTGTCTGATGAGCTAGGAGTGAGCAAAGGGTGTGAGGCACGGAGGTGTGGGTGCGCAGGCGGTGCAGGGCAGGGGACCCAGGTGGGTCAGTACCTGTCACTCTGAGGACACAGCCACCACAGCGTTCAGGCACTGTTCATGGGCTTAAACTGCCAGCCCGTGTGGCCGCCAGAGTCCAGGGCAGCCAGATAGCGCTAGGAGGGCCCGGGGTGGGAGGAGTGCAGGAAAAAGAGAGAGAGAGGGTGGCCTCAACGCCAGGGTGGGGGCCGGCCCACAGCAGGCCTTGGGTGCAGACCAGAGTGCCGACAGGAGGGTGCCCCGAGCATGACACGGCCTGAGAACCCGCACAGCCTGGGCCAGGGCCAGGTCCGAGGCCAGGGCACCCCAGGCCTGCTCTGTGCTGCAGGGCATGACGGGGCCGCCCCATGTGCAGGCGGGTATTTCTGAAGCAAGGTGGCTCTCAGCCTCTCTAGCCCTGTTCCTTGAGGCCCACCACCTCCAGGAAGCCCTCCAGGGGCCCCGGCCTCTCTACAAGCTCCTTTCCCACCCTGTCCCCTTTTCTGTATCTCCTTCCCAAGACCAGAGGGGACACCAGGCACAGATGGAAGAGCCAGGAGACGAGACCTGGGTTGAGTCCAGGAAGTTGAGGAAGGAAAAGAAGAGGAAGCAGGGCTGGGGTGGGAAGAGATGCAAGGGCCCTCACAGGGGCTTGTGAGCTCACCCAGCCCCGTCTACACAGGCCAGATGCCTGCCTGAGAGCCCTGGCTGGGATCCACCCTCAGCCCTGGCACTGAAGGCTCGGAGCCGCCTGCAGGGCCTGCACTGCCTGTGAAGGCCACAGCGGACACAAGGCGGTGGGGCGGGGCCCCTACCCACCCTCCGGCCCCAAGACTTACTGAAGGCGGCGGGGACTCGCGCCCAATGAGAGGGGTGTTCTCACAGCGGGGATTCTGGAAATTGGCATTCTGGCTCCTGAGGTGAGAGGAAGAGGGGGCTGTGAGTGACCACTGGCCACGGCAGTCCCAGCCCTGGGCCAACAGGGCCCGTTCTGGAGCTAGGACGACTCCATGCATCTTCCCCACCACTCTGCATACTGCCCGCCAGCAAGGGCCTGGGGTCCTGGGAACCTGGCACACAGTGAAGGGCTCCGAGCAGGCCCGTGGTGGCCACCTGCCAGCCTCGGCCCGGCCCCGCTGGCTGCCTGCCCACCACGCGGCCAGGCCCAGGGCCCTTGGCAACGTCATTCCCTGCACGAAACGCAGACCCTCCATCTGACAGAGTGGCCTCCCTGTGGCCTCGACCCAGGCATGTGGGAGCAGCAGGCCAAGCCCACCCAGAGCCCGGACAGCCCCCGGGGAGGCCCCTCCGCCATCCAAGGCCCCACCTCTCCCCGCTGCAGGAGCTCAAGTCCCTGCTCGCTGCCGTGGGGCTGCATCCCCACTCCAAGCCCCGGCAGCCGTGCATGCCAGCCACACTGAGTCCCAGGCAGCCTATCCCAGGGCTTGGGTCTGCCGTCCCAACCTGGGCCACCCCACCCGCTCCCAGCACGACTCACTCACATGTACTCAGTGACCGGGGCGTTGCTGACAGTGTGTGCTGCGGCCGGGATGCTGGTCTCGCTGCCATAGCTGCTGCCGCAGCTGTACAAGCTGGGCATGTGGACGCGGTAGAGGCTGTCGTGTGCCGGCCTCGGCCCTGGGGCGGCCTCCTCGCCCCCATCCTCATCAGGGCCCCTGCAGGGAGGGACCCAGCACAGCTTCAGGCCCTGGCGTGAGGCAGCCAGCTACAAGACCCGCAGGGGCTCAGCTCTTGTGCAGACGTAGCTGGTTCCAATCCTGGTTCTGTCACCTACCCACAATGGGGCTGTGGGTAAGTCACCCGGGGACACCAAGGAACCTGCACCTCAGCCTGCACACACGGACATCGACTGTCTAAAAAAAAAGGGACAGGACCCCTCCTAGGGGAGCACAGAGGGCCAGGTGCCTGGAAGGCAGGGTGCTCTTTGGGCTCTGCTGTCGCAGCCCGCCCCGGGAGGCCTGAGCCCAGCCCTCCAGACTCCGCTGCCCTCTGGCTCCCGCCCGCCACTCCGGCCAGGCCGCTGCAGGGCGAGGCGAGGGAGCTGCGGGCCAGGCCTCTGGTGCTCTGGTATGTGGTGCCCCACGCGCTGCCTGGTCTGGACGGGACTTGGGACTGGGCTGCCTGGTGCTGAGGGTACAGGCCAGCCAGGCCTGGGCTCACGTCCCACCTCCCCACCACCGGCTGGGCGGCCTTGAGCAGAGGGTCCCTCCGCCGTGCCCCTCGTGGTGAGACAAGTGGGCTCGCAGCAACTGGCCAAGTGCCAATCCCCAGCCAAGCCCAGGGCCGAGCGCTTGCATGCAGTGGTTCATCTAGTGCTCACGTCACGCTAAGAGGATGTACTCTTCCAACCCCCATCCTACAGGCAGGGAGACTGAGGCCCAGAGTGGTTAAGTGACTTGCCTATGGTCACCCAACAAGCAAAGGTTCAGCTGGGATCTGAATCCAGGCCATGAGGTTCCAGGGATGTGCTCTTAGCCGCTCCCCTACGGCCGCCATCTCTACTACCGCCCCCATCACCACGGCCATGAGGACCACTGCCATCACCATTCTCACCCTCTTCAGCATCACAATCACCACACCTCCACCGCCACCGTGACTAGCATCATCGTCACCATTACTGCCACCGCTAGCAGCAACACCATCC
This sequence comes from Mesoplodon densirostris, assembly GCF_025265405.1. Lineage (NCBI taxonomy): Eukaryota > Metazoa > Chordata > Mammalia > Artiodactyla > Ziphiidae > Mesoplodon > Mesoplodon densirostris. The sequence continues at coordinate 86,796,419 of NC_082676.1, read as the reverse complement.
CAACAGAAAATAATAGAGTAGAAATCCAGACAAGAGGAAGAGATCTGAACTGGGCTACTTGCCAAACAAGCTGGGCCACCAAGAAACAGCCACAGCCCAAATGGGAGACACACCACAGGGGCTCAAGGAAGGCGGGCCTGGCATACCCGTGTACCATTCAATCCAGTACTGACAAGGGAGACTGAGGCAGGGCCCACCAGCACCACTACTCCAAGGATCAAGACACAGTGGCCCATGGGAGGTAGCTGCCATCCTGGTCACCCAGCTGAGGGGGCCACGGAGGCCAGGGCCATGTGGGGCGCTTCCCGCAGAAGCTCCGAGTTCCCCAGGCAGCTGGTCTCCCCCCTCAACGGCACTGCACACCTGCACCCAGGGGTGGGGGGATGGATGAGACATCCTGAGCCCAGCCAGTCAGAAGTGGGGAGGGCTGTGGGCACAGAGCCAGCAGCAGGCAGGGGACCCCGGTTCTCCCTGTCTACTCCGGACTCGAGTGTCGCCCGGACCAGGAGCGCCTCTGGGCTGTTGCTACAGAGGCCCCGGGAGTGTCAAGAGGTGAGGAGGCCTTCCTCCTTCTCTCTTGGCTACGACATGGGGTGTCCAGAAGGCACGGCCCCAGGTGCTGGGTGGCCTGGGGCAGGTTCCAGGACCTCCCTGAGCCCCTCACCTCTTCTGCTGCCAGGTGTGTGGGACACTGCAGACGATGGAGCTGAACATGAGGGCTGTGACAAAGGAGAAGAGGGCCAGGTAGATGAGGCCCTCGACGCCGTCATAGCAGAAGCCTGTGAGGGCCTGCACGTAGTCCTGAGGGCAGGCGGGAATGGGGACGGGGACACGGACACCGAGAGAGAGAGAGAGAGAGAGAGAGAGAGAGAGAGAGAGAGAGAGACAGACAGACAGACAGACAGACAGAGACAGAGAGAGAGAGGGAGACGGGGAAGCACAGGGTGAGATGGAGTGTGCACAGGGAGCCCCCAGCAGCCTGCACCGCCCCCGACTCGAGGCTGGGCAGAGGCCCTGTGACTGCTCCCCTCCCCCACCCCTCCCCCTCCCCCTCCTCTGCCCCCAGCTGCTCCCCTCCCCTGCCCTCCCCCACCCCTCCTAGCTGCTCCCCTCCCCCACCCCTCCCCTAGCCACCCCCCCTCCCCCTCCTCTGCCCCTAGCTGCTCCCCACTGCTCCCTGCCGCTCCCCGCGCTGGGCCGGCTCTAGGAGATGGCTCTCACCAGGTGCAGGCTGCGGCAGTCCACCAAGGCAGTGAGGTGCTGCAGGTTCACCTCCGTGCCGTTCAGCACCTCCTGGACTCGGAGCAGGGGGTCCTGGAGGGCGTGGACCACACAAGGTCGACACAACATTCCGGAAAGGGTCCTGAACCAGCCACAGGCCTCCCTCCGCCCCACACTCTGCCGTCGAGACCCCCTTGACGCCCCCCAGTCCCGGCAAAGGCCCTGAGGACCCTTGGCTTTGAGAAAGGGGGACCCCCAAGTCTGTGCCCTGGTCTCAGGGGGCTGCTGAAGACGTGAGGAGGACAGCGAGGAGAGTGGGATGCACAGCACCTGCCCAACGCGGCCACCAGGGCGGGGCCTTCGTTGTAACGGGAGAAACAGCAAACGCCTGCGTGTCCCCTGACACGGGCCTGGTTCTTTTAAAGATCACGTTTTAAGGAACAGTTTAAGACAATGGAAATTTTCAGAATATCTTAAGGGACAAAACACTGTCCAAGATACTCTGTGCAGAGTGAGACTGGCCCTATAGTGTATGTGTGTGTGTGCATGTTTGTGAGTGTGTGTGCGCGCATGTGTGTGAGTGTGTGTGTATGTGCCTGCATTGTAAAACCTACCAAAAATCCTCGGGGATGTGAAGGGAAGGATGGCAGGTGGGAGAGAAGGCCAGACCCCCCAGCAGGGTCCCCCGGGAGGCAGCCTGAGCAGTGTCCGCACCCCACCTCCCTTTCGTGACGAGAAGAGGAATCCCACTGGCTCCACTGACCACACCCACAACCCCTCACCTTGGTGGCCGGGTGCTCCCGCGGGACGGTCTTCAGGAGCTCAGCCACCACGTCCTGCATCTCCACCAGAGCCTTGTGGCTGCCCGACAGCTTCTGCTCCACAGAGAGGCCGGCTGATTCCAGCGGGGGTGGGGGCAGCCATCTCTCCCTCCCCGAGGTCCCCACCCACACACGGCGCAGGCCAGCTCCAGTGCCTTTGGCTTCTGCCGGCCCAAGGGGCGTCCAGCCTGTGAGGCCACGAGCTCATGGGGTGGGATGGCTGTGCCCGGCAGTCTGCTCTGTGGGCCTGTGGGACACCTTTCCTTGGCCCCCCAGATGACCACACACCCCAGAGGCAACACAATGAAAATACAGCGTCTTTAGAGCAGATAAACAGTGCTGAGGACCCCAGAGGGCCACACAGTTACATGGAATGACAGGCAGTGGGCTACATGGCTTCCCTTCAAATTCCATCATGACAACATCCATCCAGTTATTCCACAGAGCAGGCACAGGACCCCTGCTTCCATGGGGCATCCCTGGGCTCCTCCCACACCCGCCAGGCAATCGGCTTTGCCCTACAGGGATGGCTGGGGCAGCCTGAGAAATGAAAGGAGTCCCAGGGATTTGTGGGCGTTAAGCAGGCCACCCAAAAGGCTTGTGCTGAGGCCGTCAGGGTGGTAACCCCGGGCGCAGGTAGCAATGTCAACGTGGCGTTCGCCCACCTGCCTCCCGACAGCTCCTGGGGCCCCAGGGGCCTGACGAGGTGTGAGAGTGGGCACCTGGGGGCGGGGGCCAGGGGACCAGATGCTCTGCGGGGCCGGAGCAGCCGAGCTCTCACCTGCTGGAAGGGGTTGGCGGCACGGGGCGAGCAGGCCAGGTAGTACTGAAGGATGTCTGTGGAGAGAGGTCAGGGCGGCTGAGCCACTCCAGCCGTCCGCGTGTGCCTGTGTGCGCCTGCATGTGATCTATATCTACACATGCGTGTCTGCGTATACGTGTATATGGGTGTCTCCACACCTGCGTGTATGCTGAACATACGTGTGCTTGCTTGTATATATTTTTTACGTGTATGCACGTATCTGCACGTGTGCACATATACGTGTGCCCACACCTATCTGCATGTATGGCTGTGTCTGCATGTCATGTATGTAGGTATATCTGTGAACACCTGTACGTTTGCACACACGGGTGTCTATGCGCACGTCTGCATATGTGTGTGCGTGTACACGTGTGCACCTGTCTGTATCTGTGAGCGTGCAGGTGTGAGGGGGGACATGGTCTCCAGGGAGCCTGGGGCCAGGGCCGAGGCCCTTCTGCTCTGAGCCATGTCCCTGAAATGTGCACAATTCTCTCTTGGGGGGGCAGCCTCATATCTCCCCTCCCTGGGGAGCAGCAGACAGGGCACTGGGGGTGGGCAAGGAGTCAGAGGTCACCTGGGCAGGCATCTGCTCCCAGGCCAGTTGGGCAGAACAGTTCTTAGGCCAGAATGTCACCCCAAAGAGGGGACACGAAGCCGGAGCGTGCAGGTGGCCTGCTCATCCCCATTAAAACAGCTGTTGATTCAGTGTCTAACGTTCAGAGATGGGGATTCACTTATAATTCTGATTTTGAAAACCTAAGAGATTTCAAGGCCAGCCAGAGCTGGGGAAGAAGCCTTGGACCCCAACTGCCTAACACCTGCCCCCCGCCCTGTGCTCTCTGGTCCCTTCTTGGTGGCTCTCTGGGATCCAGTGCATGATGGGAGCCAGGAGTAAGGTCCATCACGGCCCAGGGCAGCCTCTCCGCGCCGCACCCATACTTGGCCGCCAAGATCTGGGTTCCTACGGAACTTATGTCGGAAACATAAGAAAGCCCCACACTTGACTTTCGCCACCTGTCAACGGAGCCAGCGCAAGGCCTGACCCAGATGGCCCGTGGCCCCACAGGCAGGAGCTGGCACTCACGTGTGGCTGGGACACAACTACAGACTCACCCCCGCTCAGCACCGAGCGCTCCTCCACCATCCTGGTCACGTAGGTGTCAGGGTCCACGCAGAAGTCGCTGGAGCCCTGGGGTGGGTGCAGGCAAGGAGGATGGGATGACTGAGCTGGGCGTCCCCCCGCCCCAGACCCCTCAGCTCTCAGGGGTGGAGCCTGGTCCCCCAGGGTCTGCGTTTGGCTCAGGAAGGTGGCGTGAGTCTGCGGGTGGCGGGGACTGACGTGCTGTGTGCCCGTGACGGGTCCCCAGGGGAAGAGGGGAGGGGCGATGAGTGTGGCGTCCCCCAACCCCAACCCCCGTGCTCGGCCAGCAGACGGGGATCACCTGTCCTCTCCATCACCTACCACAGACACGGCCAGCTCCAAGCCCAGTGCGCCCCAGCTGATGATCAGGGCCAGGACCCCCAGCAGGCAGACCCTTGGGGCAAAGAGAGTCAGTCAGCACCCTCCAGGCCGGGGTGAGGGCTGCACCCCACGCCAGGCTGGACCCGCAGACAGGAGGGTGGGACAGGGCTGACTCGGGACATGGCGCTGCAGGTACCCCACCCCCTCCCCCTGCCCCGAGGGCCCACAGACTCACCCGACCAGGATCCCCTTGGAGCTGCGGATGAGGCCGACCAGTACCAGGAGGCAGATGGCCACGTCGAGCAGCAGCAGGCCCAAGTAGCCCAGCCACCTGGGGGCACAGCGTACACATGGGCCGGGCACAGGGGACCCAATCCCAGGGCAGCAGAAAGGGGGAGCTGGGGCAGAGCCAGGCAAACAGCCCAGAGGAGCGTCCACAGGCAGTTCTGGGATATGGAGACTGCCCTCATTCTTGTAACGTATGTCCCCATGGGGGATTCCTGCCACAGTGACCACCAGTGGACCCAGCCCCTCGCCCCCAAAGACCTCAGGCGCTGGGAGCTGGGCGCCGACTGCCCCACAGAGACTAGTGGTAGCCGAGCGGGGCAGGCAGGAAAGAGGGCCGCACCTGTACCAGTCATAGAGGTCCACCTGCTCGGCCAGCGCCTCCAGAGACACGGCTGGGTTCCTCCAAAATGGGATGGCAGCCGTGTAGCCCAGCAGCGTTCCGAGCAGGCCCTGCAGCCGCTGGACCGCCCGCAGGGGCTCTGGCCGGGCGGCCAGCTGCCGCTCCAGGCTCTGCAGGCTGGGCTCCGCCGAGCGGTTCAGGGCAGCTGCGGTGTCCCACACCTGCGCCAGGTTCGGGGTGGTGTGAGCTGGGGCACCGGCCGGCTCCCACACACGCCCACGCCTCGCTCCCACACACTGGGGCACACGCGCACACACGCGGTTTAGGAGCAGGAAAAGAGGTCCGTCCCATGCGGCCACTCACGCGGTCCTGGACCCCCGCCACCGTGCGGTTGGCATGGCGGAGCGAGTAGGTGGCCCGATGGATGCCGTCACTGGTCTCCCCGTTGCCGTAGAACCCCACGGCGATACCGGCGCTGGGACAGGGCGGTGCCGCATGAGGGCACAGGCCCGGGAGCGCCCCGGCAGCCCCGGCCCGCTCCACCCCCAGTTGCCCCGCCCCGGCCCCGGCCGGTCCACCCGGCCCCTCTCCTCTCGGCCCAGTCGCCCCTCCGTCCTGCCGCCCCGCCCAGTCTGGCCACGCCCCGCGCTGGCCACGCCCCCACCCGGCCCGCCCCGCGCGCTCACCTGCAGACCAGAGTGGCGATGATGACGCACCAGGCGGTGCAGCAGCAGTCGGCATCCAGGTGCTCCTCGCTCTTGCGCCGCCGGCAGCACAGCCAGAAGGAGTAGACGAGCAGGAAGAGGAGGTCCAGGGCGAGGCAGGCCAGCGCGGCCGCCCCCAGCAGCAGCAGCGCCTGCGGGAGGTTGGGAAGTGGTGCTGGAGGTGGGGCCCCTGCCCTGGCTCTGCCCCCAGCTGCAGTACCAGCGAGTCCCACCTGCGCCTGGGCCAAGGGACCAGCACGCTCTCCCACTGAGCCCTCCCCCGGCACTGGGGATAGAGGCTCCCAGCACCTGGGTGATGTGCCTATGGTCACCCAGACTCTGGACCCCAGACTCACGTGTTCATTCCTAGACACCAAGACTCTTAAGCCCCACTTGGAGGGCCCGGGTGGGCAAGACCATAGGATCCCCTCTCCTAACCCTGCCCAGGCCCTGTGTGCTCCCCATGGGAGCCCACCACCTCCTGGGCCCCAGAGCCCAAGGCACGTATCTTTGAACAGGGGTTCCGGCCCAGGCGCTGTGAGGAGGTGCTGGCGGGGGACCCTGGGCAGGGCCAGCGCAGTTGCTAACTGGCCACGTGGCCAGGGAAGGCCCTTACTCTCCGAGCCTCAGTTTTCTCTTTTGTAAACGGGTTGATGCTGCCTTCCCCCAAGAGGCAGGCACAGAGTCTCGGGGAAGGCCACCCACACCTGCTGCAGGGCCCTGGGTGTGGGGCCGGTAGCAGCGTCACCATCCTCACCCTGCGTGCCGAGACTGCTCTGGATCTGACCGCCTCCGTGAGCCCCTGAGCCTCGGGCGGCCCGAAGGGCCAGCCCTCTCCAACCACCTCCCAGAGGCACCAGGGGACGAGGAAGTGCCCCCCGGCACCCTTCTGTCACTGAGGCCACCGTCCCCCACGGAAAGCAACTGACTGGATCCAGCGGTGACCCGCGCTGTGGGCTCAGTCCTGGGCTGGGGCCTCGGGTGGACAGAGTAACAGGGACACAGCCCAGAGCCTTCATCTGTCACAACAGGCACCAGCCCGGCCTGGCCTGGGCACCACGCTCTTCAGTTTGCCTGGCCCAGGGCTTCACCACCATTTCACCAATTAAAAAACCAGCTTCAGGGCCTCCCTGGTGGCGCAAGTGGTTGAGAGTCCGCTTGCCGATGCAGGGGATACGGGTTCGTGCCCCGGTCTGGGAGGATCCCATGTGCCGCGGAGCGGCTGGGCCCGTGAGCCATGGCCGCTGAGCCTGCGCGTCTGGAGCCTGCGCGTCCGGAGCCTGTGCTCCGCAACGGGGGAGGCCACAACAGTGAGAGGCCCGCATACCGCAGAAAAAAAAAAAAAAACCAGCTTCAGAGGAGGTAAGGAGGAAGAACTCATGTGCCCACATCACAGCCTTTCTGCCCACACGTGCTTTGCTGGGTTGAGAGTGGCAGCTGACACAGGGCTGCAGGGCAGCAGGCTGGCCCTGACCATGTACACCTCATGGGGGGGGGGGTCCAAGTAAGTACCACAGAGAGGTGCCCACCCCACGGTGGTGTGACCATGGACACCCCTTAGCTGCCCCTGCTGGCACTACTACACAAGCAGGCCTCAGGGGGACCTGGAAACACCCTCTTCGCGTCTTGACATCCAGCGATGTGGCCGTGAGCCTAGGGAGCCACCGGGGGGTGGAATGCCCCAGGCCTGCCTGCCCCCTGCGGGGCCCCCTTGGGACCAGAGGCTCAGCCACAGAGGCACTGGGACCGTTGGATCACAGCCCTGGTGCCCAGCGGCTGTCTCCCAGGAGACAGCTGCCAGGCAGCAGATGCAGGACGGCACCCCCTGCCCTCCCAGCAGCCAGCCTGCCCAGCCCTCCATCCCTGGCTGACTCCCACACCCAAGGCGGGGCTCTCCCACCTTCCCCCTGACCGGGGCCTGCACCTCCAGCCATGATCCAAAGCCATGCGGGTGCCCTGGGAGCACATGTTATGTTTGGAGGCTGCGCCTCTGCCCTCCGGTGTGAGGCCCAGGGTGGGGCACCCTCTTGGGAAAGGCCGGGGCACCGCCATGAAGCTGCAGCACAGGCAGGAGGGTCTGACAGGACCTGGCCACCCTGGCCCACCAGCTGGGTGGGGGAAGGGAGCGGGCCCAGGGTGCTGGCTCCAGAGCACACCTTGTCAAGGTCCCAGGGTGCTCACGTCACAGAGGGGACTCCGAGGCCAGTGGCGGGGGGGCGGGGGAGGGAGGTGGTCCAAGTTCACACAGGGACACCAGCCAGGCCACAGCAGGGGGTCTCCGGTGGAAATTAAGGGCCGTCAGAGGGACAGGCGCCAGTCATGGGGGAGCGGACTCACCTTAAGGGGCCTAGTGTCAGCCACAAGCCCCGCCCCACCCCACAGCAAACATCAGGGTGCAAGGAACAGCATGGCCTCCTGGGCTGTCTTCACACACACAAGCTAGCGACTAAGCACAGCGGCCGCAGGCCCTGCCGCTCCCTTCCGCACAGGTCAGAGGCAAAGGGCAGATGAGCCCCTGCCGCCCCTGCCTGCAGGCTGCTCCCCTAAATCCTCAGTCAGACCACGCCACACGCCTGCCTAAACATCTCCACCAGCAACGAGCCCTGATTCACCAGCCTGGCCCCCGAGGCTCTGCAAGCCGGTCCGCCAGCCCCAGCTCGGCCCCTCCTGCCCCAGCCGGAGCCCACCTACCACGGTCCTCAGGCCGGCAGGCCCACCCTCCACCTCGCGCCACCTCCTCTCCCGCCTGATCCCCTCACCCGCCCCACGTGCGGAACACAGCTCGCTTGGAGCTGATGCTGAAATCAGCGCACCTACACACACTCCCTCAAGGAAACCCCTCTTGGGGTGAGGAAGCCAGGGAATTGGGCCCAGGGCAGGCGGCACCCCCGCTGGGGCCCCGAGTCCACCCAGCCTGGCAGCGCGTGAGGCCAGGGCTCACACGGTCATCGGGGCTTGTCAAAGAGCTCGCGGGCCTAGACCACCGCCCGGGGGGCGCCAGGACCCCCACTCCAGTTTGCCAAATGAGAAAACTAAGGTAAGATAAGCGTCACTGGCCAAGCAGGATCCTAGCACCTGGGGCAAGGCCGGGGTGGGGCACAGCTGAGCTCACCGCTTTGCTGGGAAACGTGTCAGGTGCCAGGGCCTGGTAGGCACCCAACAGGCATAGCCCCCGTCCTCGGGGCTGCCTGGCTGCTGCAGGAGGCAGGGGCTGGGGCCTGCTGGATGTGAGCCAGGCCATGAAAAACAGAAAAAGCAGAACAGGCAGGAGTAGCAGGGCAAGTCTGCAAGGGCACATCCTCATCCAGCAGGTCAGGGAAGTGCACTCTGGGCAGAGGCCACCACAGCTGACAGTGCCCAGAAGGCGCTGTGCCAGGCCTGGGCACCCGGGAGGCGCACTTGGATCTCCTACAGCTTTGATTTGGTTTGCTTTTTGTTAGGTTCTTATTTTTTCTTTTCTTGGTTATCTTTTTTTTTTTTTTCTAAACCACGAACCGTACTACCTTTATAATTAAAACACAAACCCAGAAACCTGTCAGTAGCTCTTCTCAGCCGTGGGAGGCCCCTGGCCTGCTCCCAGCTCTGCCACGTGAGAGCCAGTGCATCTCCCGCAGGCCCTGCTTCCTCTTCTGGGAATGTGACATTTCCCAGTCCCTCCCAGCTGTCACGTGGGTGAAGGGCCGGCTTATGGTGATGCTGCGGTCCCTGCTGGTGCCCAGTCCCCCAGGAGCAGAGGTCGAGGGGAGGGACACCCCGGGGGTCGCCACCAGGAGGCAGAACCGCCTGCTGCTGGACAGAGGTGTGGGGGAGTGGCTCCTGCCCAGCCCAGAGGGGCGGCTGGTCTCGAGGGGAACCAGAGGGCTGGGGTTCGAATGCTGCTTTGCCTGGTTCTAGAATGTGACCGTGAGTCAGTGGCCCTGTGCCTCAGTTTTCCCGCGTATAGAACAGGGACAGTGGCGTCACTCCCTTACCTAGCAGGGCTGCTATGAGATGAAATGAGCTAATGCCCATAAAGACTTAGAACAGTGCCTCCGTGGGGAGCCCTCAGGGTGCTGCTCCCAGGCCAGCTCTCCCCACGCAGCCGGGGGGGCTGGGGACAGGGAGCCGGTGTCCCAGCTGCTGGAGGGGAGTCCAGGCTGCTCACCAACAAAGTGAGCGTGTGCACGTTCACGCCCACCCACGCGCATTCATGCCCACATGTGTTCACATGCTCACTCACACCCACACATGTACACTCACACACACATCCTGACACGCACGCACACGCACGTGAAGCTGCCGCCCCTGAGTTCCCAGCAGTAGTGCCAGCAGCAGCCTGTGGCTGGAAGCTCTGTGGTCTTGGGGGGGCCGGCGGGGAGGGGTTCCCAAGCACCTGGGCATAGGACCCCTGCCAGCGACGGGGAGCGGCGAGAGGCGTCAGCCAGCCGAGGGCAGCCTAACGCACAGGCACAGCCACCCACCTGGGGGCCCTAAAAGTCACAGCCCTGGGGGAGAAGCCTCCTGTCCCACCCCTGCCTCACGGGCTGAACAAGTGACAGGCAGGGGCAAGGCAGGCCCAGCGTTGGGGAGCCCCAGGTCCAGGGCCTTGAGGGTGAGAGTGTGTCCCGGGGCTCCGGGAGGGGTACCTGAGGGCAGGGGAGTGACTTCCAGAGGCTTCCCTGAAGGCAAGGACAGGCAGAGACCCAGGTGCTATATGTCACCTCTTTAGCCCAACACACAGGAAGCCAGGCGTCCGGGCAGCTGGGGTTCCGCCCCCTGCCCTCCTGTTCTGTCTGCCCAGCTCCAGAAAGCCCTTCCTGACTGTGAGGACAGGGCCCTGTTTCCACCATTTAAGCGCTGGGTCTGTCTGCCCACACCTCCCCTAGGGGGTGCTGGAAAGGCCTCACTAAGCTCATCAATTTAGCTGAGGTGGTGCCCCCTCTGGCCCTGAGGCCTGGCCCACAGTGGACACTCAGAAACACGGGGCCCCCTACCCCAAGCTCTGACAGGCTGGGGCAGTCTTCTCTCTGACAGGACGGCTTCCTCCGGGACGAGGCCAACCTTAAACCTGGACCCCACCGGGCTGCTTGTGGGCCCCTGGCACAGCCCCAGAAGGCAGGCTGTGGGGCCTCCACCAGGACAGCCTCACTCAGCCCTGTGGAGAGGTCACAGCACCCTCTTCCTGGATGACACAGGGTCCCAGCCCAGTGCTGCAGACCAGCAGGGCCCACGTGGGTGCAGGAGCCAGGCCTGGGGCGAACGGCAGCAGGCAGCTGCTTCCTCCCGCCCAGCCCGGGGGGCCTGGCCTGACCTCTGCCCTCGTCCAGAGAACAGCCTTCCCCTGGCATTCCCGTGGTGGCCCCGCCTTCCCTTTCAACAGCCTGGCGTCCCCTCTGAATGGGAAATGTTTGATCAGCATCTGGGCTCTGACCAAATGGAATTTTCCGTCTGTGATGGAAGTGATGTCAGCACTCAGTCAGGCGAGACAAGGCGCTGGGGCCCGTATCCCAACCGCGGGCCACAGCGCTGGCCGCCCGCCACCTGAGCGCGCCTCAAGCACTGCACTGTGAGGACTTGGCGTGGACACACGTGCACTGGGCTGGGGGGGCCCTGTCCACCCACCCCTCCCGGCCCTCCGGCTGCTGTTTCTCAGCCCTAGACCACCCCACCGTTCCCAAGGCCCTGCAGCCCCTGACGTGGAATGTATCCACCGAGGAGGCCCCTGCCCGGCCCTGTGTCCAGGCGCTCCCCCCAGGCCCTAAGGCCCCGAAAGTCCCCACCGGCTCTGGAAACACCTGATGAGCCAGAGCTCAGGGTCTGAAGCCTCACCCCATCCCAGTTCAGGCCCAGGCCCACATCTGAGGCCTATCAGGGGACCCAACAAGTCCCTGGCCTCCAGCAGGTCCTCCCAGCCCCGGCGAGGGGACAAGGGACAGGGGCCCGAGGGCAGAGGTGGTCCCTGTGAGGCTCAGCGGGCTCCCTGGGCAGGTGGGTGGTCCCAACAGGGTGAGCGGACCCCCAGCTCAGCCTCAGACTTGCTGGCAGTCGGGCTACAAGGGGGCTATCCAGCCGGCCCTGGAAGGGGAGGGCCATGGTGTGTCGCCAAATCTTACTAATAAAAGCCCGTGCGGCAGAGGCTGAGCCCCATCGCAGCCGGGAGGCCACGGCGTGAGAGAGCACAAGGCTGCAGGCCTGTCCCCGCCCCGCCCGCTCTGCTCGTGGGCACAGCCCAGATGTGGGCCGTCAGCGCACGGGTACGTGCACCACACAGTGCCGGCTCAGGCTGCACCAGGAGGCCCCAGGCCACCAGGCCGGCAGGGCCACGCGTGACCCTGGGGCAGCACCTCCATGTGTCACCTGCACAGGCAGCTCAGCTAGGCGTCCTGGCAGCACGTGGCATGGAAGCCTGCGAGGGAGCACGCCACACGCGGGGAGCACATCAGCAGCACGGACACACTGCCTGCTGAACACGCACCCCGGCCGTGCCACTAGCAACTGACCCCGAGAGCTGGCCTGTCCACTCAGCCCCTCTGCAGGCCACCACGAGCCCGCAGCCAGGCTGGGGAGACACCGCCCCACGGGGAGACCCTCACGGAGGTTCTGATGGGAAGTATGGGCCTATGGCTGCCCCAAGCACAGCGCCAGAGGCCGCTTCGCCGCCACCCTGCCGTCCCAGTGGCGGGGCCTCCTTGTGGGAAATCACGTGCACCCAGGCGCCGGCGCTGGCAGGGAGACTTGGGACCAGCAGTCCAGGGGTGACTCGGGTAGGCTCCGGGAGATCAGGCTCTTCCTTCAGGTCATGTGCTAGTGGGGTGGGGCCGGAATCCCAGCCCGGGGGCGTGACCGCAGGCTGAGGTCCCACCGCTGCCGGGCGGATGAGAGGGACTCGAGGGACTCGGGAGGGCTGTGTGCCTGCCAGAGCGGGAGCCCCTGGAGAAGGGCTGCCCCACACCACTCGGGCCCTGCCCCCCTCCCCCTGTACCAACTCTCTGGGAGAGGTGGCCTGGCCAGCTGGTAAAGAGCAAGGCTCCAAGAGGAGGCAAGTCCAAATTCCACCAGGGACCTGGGACTTCACCAGCCCGCACTCCTGTGTCCTCACGTGGGTCACACCGGCCTCTCTGGAGTAGTAGGCCGGACTCACCACGCACAGGGCCTCCGGCCCGGAGCTGGCCCCAGACTGAGGACCATTAGCACACATGGTGTCCATACTCAGTGCCAGGCCTGGTCCTGGGAATGGGGGGCATGGGACCCGCAGACACAGCTCCTGGTGGGCTGGCATCTCCCAAGACCCCAGCAGTGCAGGCGTGGAAGCACAGACTGTGGGAACCAGGGAGATCGGGGGAGGGGTGCAGAAGCTTCAGGGGGTGCCCTAAACTGCCATCACAGGGTCAGCGGGTGCCAGCAGGGCACGGTGAGGTGTGGGGTGAGCACTCCCAGAGAGGGACAGTGTGAGTGAGGGCCCAGCACCAGGTCCAGGCTGCAGACCTACGTCCTGGGGGGCCCTGGCAGCTGTGAGCAAGGCAGGGGTCAGGCCTGAGCCTGCAGCCCCTGACAGCGGAGCGGCGGCTCCAGTAGATAGGGGTGGAGTGGGAAGGCGGAGCCATGGACCCCTCCAGTGCCTCTGGGGCTTGTCCACCCCAGCCCTGGGGCTGCCAAAGGCCCTTCTCCAGAGGAAGAGACCAGGTCAGGGCATCCAGGAGGCTGGCAGTGTCCCACACCCCAAGGCACCCTCTAGGAACCCAGAGATGTCCTGGCTGGAGCCCTGGGCCTGGGAAAGGAAAGGGGAGGGGCACCAGGCTGAGCTGCTGCTACAGCTCCTACGTCTGGGGTCTCCCGCTGGGAAGGACGCGCCCCACATGGCACTGCCCCCTCCCCTAGCGCTGGCCCTCTGCCTCAGCACCCACTGGAGCCAAGCTACACACACGGCCTTGTTGGTCCCCAGACCACCCAGGGCAGGGGTGGCACCCATCCCCCAGGCCAGGGGTGGCACCCATCCTCCAGGCCAGGGGTGGCACCCATCCCCCAGGCCAGGGGTGGCACCCATCCTCCAGGCCAGGGGTGGCACCCATCCCCCAGGCCAGGGGTGGCACCCATCCTCCAGGCCAGGGGTGGCACCCATCCCCCAGGCCAGGGGTGGCACCCATCCCCCAGGCCAGGGGCCTGGGGCCAGAAGGGACACCCAGGGCCCCCACACTTGAGTAATGGAGACAGGGTGTGAGCCCGCACAGGCCTCCTGAGGAAAGTTCCAGAAGAGGCCCCCTCACCCCCTGGGCCAGGCTGGCTGGGCGCTGAGGGCCGTGGAGCTGAGCCGGGTGTGCAGCCCGCTGCTCCCCAGCCCGAACACACTTGGCTGTGGCTCCCAGATGCCGGCCAGAAATTAGAAACAGATTTTCCACCGAGCCAGGCTTGGGTTTCACGAATTCCATGATGGTGAGCTCGTGGCCATGCCTGGAGAAAGCACAGCCAGCGGCCAGCACGCAGCAGCCCGGGAAGGGTCCAGCTCTCTGTCTAAGTCCCCTCACCCTGAGGTCCTAGGTCCAGGCCACCAGGCTGCACACAGACACACTCCAGCTGCACCTCCCATCCTCACGGGCACACACCACCCTGCCCCGCCAGGAATCACCGGGACACAGGCCCAGCGAGGCGGGACTTGGGTGAAGCCCCAGAGAGAAGCTCTGGTCGGTCACCCCGCAGGCCCAGCACTCCCTGCTGCCCTCCAGGCCTGTGGGCCACGTGGAAGGACACCGAGGCCCCCTCTCCTGCCGCCCACGCCCCGCCTGCTGGCGGAGGGAACAGACACCAGAGAACACGGCGCCGGTGCGGCCTTCGAAGCCGCGAGCATGTCTATTTCGGTCCCGGCGCCCTAACACGTCCCCCAGCCTGACACCCAGAAAACTCTGCTCTTCACCAGCCCGTCTGCAAGCGCCTCTCCACCCGCCACCCCTGGGGGCGCACGCGACAGGCCTCAGATGTAGCCAGGAGCTACCAGACGGGCAGTCACATCCATCATCCAGACCAGAGCCCAGCCCAGGGCTCGTCTCCACCCGGGGGCACAGCCCAACCCGACTTGGGGGTCAGCAGTCTCGAGGGCCCCTCACAACGGTCAGGAACCCAGCCCAGGGTGCACGGGGCCAGAGCAGGGGAGCAGGGGAGCCGGGCAGAGTGGCACCGCGCCTGGCGCTCTTCTCAGAGGCAGAAGCAAGGGGCCACTCAGGCTTTGGGCAGCCCGGCCTCACCCCATGCCCTCGGCCAACACAGGACACGCCTGGCCCTAGAGGGTGCTGTGGACAAAACCAAGCGCCCTTGGCACACCTACCGTCCAGAGCCCACCTGCCCCTCTGAGGGGACCCAGCCTCAGCCAGCCACCTCCCAGGAGGGGGAGGGGCGCACCAAGCTGGGGCTGCAGCCTGCGTGTGTGCACGAGCCCAGCGGCACATGAAGAGCCCAGGCCCTGAGTGGGGGGCAGTGTGAAGGGAGGCGGCGCCCCCCCAGCAGCCTGCCCAGCCCACGTGCAGACCCTGGCACCCCTCAGCTCCGCCAGGCCCAGCCCAGGAAGTCACTTAACCCTCCCCTGGCCCTGCTCCCTGAGGGCACACCGGGCGCCTGCCCCGACTCTGGACAAGAACCCGAGCAGCCTCAGGGCCAGCTGGCACCAGGCGCAGGCCCTGTCCTGCCCGACACTGGGCTGGAGGCCTGGAGGCCCACTGCAGCCTCCAGCAGCCCCGTCCGTGGCACACGCTGCCTCAGCAGGTGTCCGCGGCGCACGGGCCCTCGGGAGTCCAGCAGGGCAGGTGCAGGCCCAGTTCTGGGGCATCTGCATCCCCTCTGCAGCAGGGACCCCCAGGCAGGCCTGGGACCTTAGCCACAGGTGTCCTCTGCAAAGTACCGCCCACCTCTGGCAGCGTGCGGCTCCCTGCTCTGGGCGACGGTGCCTGGTGTGTGCCCTGAGAGCCTCGCCACGCTGAGCTGCAGCAACCCGACCGTGGGTCTGGGTCCTCACCCTCCCCAAGATCCTGGGAAGCCCCTGAGAGCCGCCTGGGGGCCATGTGTGTGTCCCGGCCCAGCACAGGGCTTAGGGTGGGCTCCCCGCAGATCCCAGGAGGCAGCAATGGGCGCAGCCAAGCACTCCTGGGTCCTGCTGCACCCGCCCTCTGTCACGTGCCCCAGTTCCTCAGGGGCCACATGGGGCACTTTCTCTCTCTGTGATCCAGTCCCTGGGCTGGATCAGATTCGGTTCTTCCTCTCCAGCCAAGGACTCAGCAGAGCTACCTTGGCCAGTGGGGGTCTGGTCCCAACACCCTCTGAGCCTTCCTGGACTAGCACCTGCTGGGGGGACCAGACTCGGAAAGTGCACAGGGGCTGTGGCCGCAGGCAGGGCAGCGCTGGGCTGGAGCTGAAGCCTGTCCGTGTCTCCCAGCCCACTGATGCTGGCTGGGCAGGGGCCTCAGTTTAACTTCTGTAGTGTTGCTGTTTGGCTTCCCAGAAACAAACAGCGTACTAAACAAACGCCATGAGCCTCTTCGGTAGAGCAGCTGTAGCTTGGGGGTCAGAGCCACAGAGCACCCAGCCCAGAGCCTGACCAAGAGTCCCTGGTCAGAGCCAAAACAGGCGCCCTCCCAGCTGTTTTGTCCCCCAGGCAGGGCAGTACAGTGCTGGGGACAGAGCTGGTCATCGCATCTTCAGACCCGAGAAAACCAGGAGCCCCAGAAAGGCCCAAAGATGGGGCCTGGCGGCGCAGAGCCCACACCAGCGCCAGGCAAGAGTTTGGCCCCAACCCCTACCCCTCAGCAGGTGTAGACCTGGTGGCAGAGGCAGCCAGCAGCCTCACCTCCCAGCCAAAGGGCCACGTGACAGTCAGTTCTCCCCAGCGCCGGGGCACTGGCTAAGAGCGAAACAGACAAAGTTGATTTTGCCTAGCAGGGGCTTCCCTGCCGCCCCCCACCAATGCATAGGCCCTGCACCCTCACAGCTGCTGTCCACGCAGGGCGTGCTCTAGAAGCTTCCACGCAGCCCCTCAATGTGCTCTGTTACATTTGGCACGTTTCTGTCACTTGCAGCCTCAGAATCCTGACTGGTGTCGTGGGACGCTGGGCAAGCACCAAGAACCATGGACCAAGGACATGGTCCAAAAGACATGATGTTTAAAAGCAGGTGACAAATTCTAGTCTTAGGTGGCACCCCTCCCCAGGTACAAGCGCGTGGACAGACTCCAGCTAGAGGGACTTTTTTTCCTGTCTCCACACTCTTTCCTATTTTCCAAGTGTTCCACGAATGTGTCTTACTTTCATAAACAAGAAGAGAGGCGATAAATGCTGTTTTTAACCAAAGTGAATTTCCTCCTGATGGTGGAGATGGTGCCAACGGAGCCAGCCTCACTCACAGGCACACGCTGACCCTGCTTGAGTCACAGCATTACACCAGGGTGCTGTGGTCTCTGCTAGGAGACTACTGGCTCCTGTGGGTCCTGCCTAAGTGGCCTTCCAGGCTAGCCTCACACAACCCCGGGCACAGACCACTCACCAGCTCTGAAGCAGCATGTTCAGATCAGAGGGACTCCCTTATTTTGGGCTGAGGGCCAGGCTTCTCTCTGCCTCAGGGCCTTTGCACAGGCAGTTCCCACCACCTAGAACGCTCTTCCCCAAGGTCTCTGCACAACCACCTAGGTCTTATCTTTAGGGTCTCGATGGGAACATCCAAGCACTCAGGGCTTTAATGGGAAACGGGCCCCACACACTGGGCCGATGTGGAAGGTGAGCTGGTGTGCCCACTGCATGCCAAGCTCCAGGCAGGTCCTCGCCTTCTGGTCGTTCACAGGCTGGCTCACCGCCTCCATGGCAGGCAAAGTAGCGCCTCCTACAAGAAGCCTTCCCTGACTGTTGGACTTCCACAGGCCTAGTCCTGCCTGACCTGATCACAGCACCACCATACCAGGCTGCACTGTTCTCCGGCTCACAGCTTCCAGTCTCCCCTTAACTGGTGGAGACAGTGAGTGACAACGAGAGGGACTGAGGGCGGAGAGTGCGTGTGACCTCTGCCTCCGGACACCAGGGGTGTGGGAGGCTTGGGAGGGGGGAGTCGGAAAGGGCTGGTAGGAGTTAAGGGGGCAGATCCCCACCAGGTGAAGCCCAGAGAGGTGGATGGACCCACCCAAGGTCACACAGGTGGGAAGCTACAGAACTCGAGCCCAGGCTGGGCACCCCGCAGCCAGGCACCCGCAGCCGGTCTGCAGAGAGGGCTCTGAGACTCTCCCCCCACCCCCCGCCTGCAGCCATGACAGCCCTGACCTTCACCATGGAGGACAGATTGGCCTCAAGCCACATCAGGTCACAGGCTGTGCAACCACCAGGGAGTCTCCTGCCTCCTCTGGGCCTGCGACCCCTCCCCTGTAAGACGAACGTCCCGCCCATCAGCTGCCCCAGGTTTGGGGAGCTCCTGGCATGCTGGCAATAGCCCAGTCCCAGGGGAGCCGGACCGGCAGCCAAGCAGGCAGGTGCGGGGGTGGGGCGGCACCGAGCAGACCCCAGAAGCCGCCTGCCCCTTCCAGCACCTGCCAGCCCGCAGATCCCATCAGGCCCCACAGGACGCGCAGCAGCACCCTCCTGCAGTCTGTCCATTCAGCAAACAGCACGAGCCCCCAGGAGACAGAAGTCACGGCCAGGGAGCCCCTCCTCTCCAGGGTGGGGTCCTCAGGAATACGGAGCCAAGAGAAATCACAAGCCTTTAGGATGCAAAACCCGATCCTTGCTCTTGCAGAGGCTCCAAGCCCCTAGCCTAGGGCCAGCCAGGGCTCTGAGAGGCCGCAGAACAGCCTCAATCAGCACCTAACCCCCCAGTCACATCCCCTGCAGGGGGCCAGCCGTTGGGGACTCAGGAAGCCCCTGTCCCCCAAGGCTGACTCTGGCTCCTAGCAGGGGCAGGGGCAAGGGGCCTGAAGCAGGATTCCGGCCCTACCACCCACTCGCTATGTGATTCTCAGCCAATCTCCTCTTTAAGCCTCAGTTTGCTAATCTGTACAATGGAGACGACTGTCCTCATCTTCCAGATTTGTGTGAGAAAAGGCTAGCGATAGCCCCAAACAGGGTCTGGCCCACGGGGTTCCCAGTGGGTTTCACCGGGCTCCCAGCAGTGGATGGTGTGGGCAGGAAACAGCGAAGGTCAACAGCTGGTCTCCCCAGGCCATACCACCCCTCTACTCCGGCGTCAGGCCCCCCCTTTCCCCGGGGCGGCCTGAAAAGCAGAAGCCCCTCCCCAGCTGGCCCAGCCCACATGTGGGGAGAAGACTGCCAGGCCCCTGCAGCCCAGGTGGGTGCCAGACACAGACAGGCTCCCAGGCCAAGAGGGGTGCCCCAAGTCAGGAGGATACGGGGCCCACCACCCACCATCGGGATGAGGGCGGCCATCCCCCCACAGCTAGGAATGCTCCCCCAGGGGAGGCAGGAAGAGGCCCTAGGCCAGGGCCCACGCCAAATCATCGCCCACCCACCCAGAAAGGGAGCTCTTTAGGCTGCACACCCAACACAGAGCAGGAGCACGGGGCCCTCACTTCCCTACCAGCCCTGCGAAGAAGGTGCACCAGCCCAGATTCAGGAATGAGACAGTGAAGGCTCAGAGAGGTCAAGTGCTTGCCCAAAAGCACCAGCACAGGAGGGCAGGAGCAGGGCGACTCCCAGGTCCTCCCAGGTCCGGCTAGCGCCACAGCCCTGAGCCAGCAGCGAGGTGGCGGGGGACGGAGCCAGGCTGCTTTCCACACCGTGAATTATTCAGCAGCTAATTCTGCTCAGCGGGGAGAGGAGGAGAGAGTGAGTCAGAACCTCCCCCGCGGCGGAAACCAGGGCCCTCTCAGGAGCAAAGGGCCCTGCGGGAGGCCGGGCTGAGCGCAGAGGGGCCTGGAGGCCGCAGGCATCGGCCCCTCGCTCACTTCCCACCGCATGTCCGGGCGCCTCGGAGGGCAGGAGGGATGGCAGTCAGTTCAACCGTGGTGGGCAGCATGGGCAGGTGGCAGCCCACGGGCCAGCAGGAAAGCTCCACGTGGGTCACAGACACCCCGGGTACCCCTGGAGCTTCAGAACTGACAAGTGGCAGAGAACTTGCTAAAGTGAGGTACATTGTCCTGCTCTGTGGAAGCAGGGCCCCGGGGACAGGTGTGGCAGAGCCGCCCCAGGTGAAGTTCCTGGGGTGCACGGAGGAGTGGTGTTGCCCTCACACTGGTCAGCCCCCCAGGGCTGGGCTTCTAGAACACGGGTGTCCAGTTTTATAAGAATCCTGCTGTCCCTGGGTGTGCATGGGCCAATCCCTAGCCCCCTTTCTAGTCTGCTTAGAGACAGATGAGCAGGGCTGGGGGACCGGGCACCATGTGAGCACTGAGGCTGGGGCGGCAGGCTCCCCTGCAGAGCTGGGGTGCTTCCGGTTCTCCACCTCTGGACAAGGGAGACCAAAGAGGAAAGAGCTCTGAACTGGAGAGGGGTGACACAGTCCACGGATACCAGACTCCCAGGCCATCTTACGAGCAAAGTCGTTCCCACCCCACCCTGGGGCTCTGCATTCATCACCAAAGAGGAACTCAGAGGCGTTCTGGGTGACCAGGCACCCCAGTCACTGGGTGTGTGGAATCCGGATCCCCAGGCAGGAAGGAAATGTCCACAGCCAGGTCCCCTGCCCTGCACTCAAACAGCAGTGGCTCAGTGGCAGGGGTGGCGCTTGGGCTTGGCATGACCCCAGACCTAGGGCTCCACTGGTACAGCCTGGTTACTCGGGGAGAGGGCTGTGAAGGGTCCGTGCCACTCCCCAGCTCTGCCCAGGCGCAGCCCCTTTTCCAGCTTTCCAGACTGAGGCCAATCCGGCGTCCCTGTGGCCAGGCCTCCCTCCCTCAGGGCTACAGGCAGCCAGGTCTCTGGGCAGGCACTGTGTGTACATCCCACAGCTTGGCCGCCCAGCACGGGGTCATTACCAGCCAGGGAGGGCTGGCACCTACCCAGACCACTCACCCACCAAACGCTTGGCAGTGAGTGGGATTCCCCAGCTGGGGGTGAGGGGTAAGGAATCCCCACCTGGCTTCACCCAATGTTCTCAGGCATTGGCTGTGGTCTCAGGGCCCTGGGTCCTCTGGGTAGGGAGCTCTGCCTGGCAACACCCCCAGGCCATCCCTGGTCAGGAGCCTTAGCAGGCACTGACAGCTGGCAGAGGGGTCTTCGTGGAGGGCAAGGAGGTGGCTCCTCCCAACCCCAGAAAGGAGGCTCTTAGTGGCTCCAGAAGAGAAGGCTAGAATCTGCAGGGCTGTGGACCCTCTATGGGGAATTGGGCCGGGGGGGCGGGTGGTCCTTAGACTCTCAAGCAGGGGAGACCTGTGACCCAGGAGGAGGCTCTCCAGAAGAACGGGTGCTGTGACCCACGAGAAGGAGTGGGCCATAATCCTCCATGGAGGGTGGGGAGCCTTTAGACCCTCAAGGAGGAGGGGACCATGACCCTCAGGGAGGAAGGCTCAGGACCCACGGAGGAGGAGGAGGCCGTGACCGTCGGTGGGGGATAGGGAGTCTTTAGACCTTGAAGAAAGAAGGGGCCGTGACCCTGGGAAGGGGGATCGTGACCCGCAGGGAGGGGGGCCGTGACCCTCGTAATGGAGGGGCCGTGACCCGAGATCTGACCCCCGACCCAGGGGGCCCGCGTCACCTGCTGGTAGTCGGTGTCCTCGGGCCGGAACTGGCTGCTGGTGGTCTCCCAGTGCAGGTCAAAGTGGGGCAGCCGGTGCAGGAGGCTCACCCACCAGGGCGCCGCGTAGCTGACCCCGGCCATGGCGGGCCGGCGGCTGGAGCGCGCGGCCGCCGCGGGGCTCCCTGGCTGGCCTGGGGCGCAGGGATCAGGGGCCCGCCGACCCCGGCCTGGCCTCCCGCATCGCCCGCGCGCTCCTGGGTCCGGCCCGGCCCGGCTCGGCCCGGCTCGGCCCGGCTCGGCTGCACTCGGCTCCGGTCGGCCGCCCGCGCCCGCCGCCTCTTTGTTCGCCGCCGCTGCCGCCGCCGCCGCCGCCTCCGCGCGCCCCCGCCCACCGCCCGCCGCCCGGCCCCCGCGCCGCCATTGGCCTGTCGCCCGCCGGCCCCGCCTCCCGCACCCCCCGCCCGGGCGCCCCGCCCCTCCCTGCTCCCGCCCCGCCATTGGCACGCTGGACGAGGCTCCGCCCACTAGGGCCCCTGCCCCAGGCCGAGGGGCGCCTGGCGGGGAAGGTGCTGAGGACCCGCAATCCCGGCAACGGGCTCTCCGTCCGCTGCACGTGGAGCTGCGCTTCACCCGGGCGCTCGCTCGTTGGTTGGACCTTTGCACGTTCACTGAGCTTCTGCAGGGACTGCCTGGAGGGGCTGGGCTGGCTCCTCAGCAAGCAGCCGTGGCTCACACGCAGACTGCGGCGCCGGGCAAGGGACCCAGTGGCCTGTCTGTAAAATACGGATGATTTGGAGGCAAAGCCTGGCTTGGTGACCTAGAGCTGTGTGATCTTGGGCAAGTCACTTAACCTCTCTGTGCATCAATATCCTCGTCTGTAAATAGGGAATACAATGACTGTAAAATGCTCAGAGCATCAGAGTGTGACCCAGTCCCAGTAAGTGGCCGGTGTGAGGGGTGGGCATAAACTCACTTCCCTTTGGGGAAGGTTGGGTCTTTTATCAAGACCTAGAAGAAAGACAGTGCCCTGTCCTGGCATCCTTGAGCCTAGAAATTCAGGCAGCTGCCAGGGAGGGCTGAATATGGACCTGGAAGCCACACAGCCACACTTCCTAATGGGGCATCTTCATGTGTGTGACTGAGATGGGGACCCCATGAATAGACAGAGGAGGCTGGAAACGCTCTAGGTGCTTGGCCCAGCACACCCCTCTCTGTGTACCCCAGGGGCAATGGGTGCATCCTCTTGGCTCTGGCTCGTCACCACCTGGGGGCATCATTTCTGGACCTCCTGCATTCTGAGAAACAGGTCTCCACACCCGGGACTCTGCCGTCTGCCATGCTTGGGCTCGACCAGCTCTGTGGCTGGGCTGGGTTCCTGCAGGCAAGGACAGCTCTGGGCAGTGGCTTCCCAAGAGGCCCGTCTGTCTGCTCACCTGACTGCCCTGACTTGCCCGTTTTCCTGTGATAAGTCTGGGAAGCCCCAGTGGGCCTCCTGCAGACAGGCAAGCACGGGACAGGTGGGGAAAGAGGCCTTTGCAAGGCTATGGTTTCCACTCTGCGATGAGTCACAGACACCACCCGGCTGGGGACTAACAGCCCTGAGCTCCTTTCCACGTTCCAAGAAGCTTCACAAAATTGTGCGTTTTCCTCTGGTAGGGCCAGAAAACCAGACCCAAACATTATATGAAATGGTAACTTGGGTGTACGGGGTTGAATTATGTCCCCACATAAAATATGTACAAGTCCCAACTCTTGGTGCCTGTGACTGCGATCTTATTTCGAAATAGGGTCATCGCAGGTGTGATCAAGGTACGATGAAGTCATAGGAGATTATGGAGGGCCCTAATCCAATGACGGCGTCCTTACAAGAGAGAAATTTGAACATGCGTTGCAGAGATACAGAGACACGAAGAAAACACCATATGAAGGCAGAGGCAGAGATGGGAGTGATGTGTCAAGAAGCCAAGGAACCCCAAGGATTGCCACCAGGAGCTGGGAAAGAGGCCTGGAGCAGACCCTCCCTCACAGCCTCAGAAGGAACCAACACTGCTGACACCTTGATCTCAGACTTCAGCCTCCAGAATTGAGAGACAAGACGCTTCGGTTGATAAAGCTGCCCAGTGTGTGGTCCTGTTATAGCAGCCACAGGAAACTCATACATCAGGCTGTTCAGAGCTTCCGGTTGGCAGGCATTCTGTGTCTCTGACTGCACAAAATGGCAAAGGAGCTTGTCACTGATTAATATTTGCAACGTGTTTGGTGGGTGAGACATTTTCCCACAGGGATCCATGGAGAAAGAATGATAAAGGAGGTCCAGGGTGGAGAAAAGGAGGGACCCACAACATGCAGTTCTGGAAAAGCACCGCCAAAGCCTCTACTGGTGGAGCCTGAGCCTGAAACCTACTGCTGCTTGAGGTCCAGTGTTGGTGAGAAAATCCCCGTGGAACTGAAAAGCCCCTGGAGAATTGTGCTTTCCTGTGGGTCAATAGGACCCAGGGGCCCTGGGGTCTGACGCTTGCAGCGGTGCGATCTCTGCATCTTTACTCCTGTCCTTGATCTGCACAACAGGGTTCCTGCGGCCAGGCACCCGGAGGATTAGAGAATGCCAGGTGGCAGGGGTGGGGCACAAGGAAGGCCTGCCGCCACCCCACGCCCCCCTCCTTTTGCCTGGCACTCACTGGCTGGAGCTGCAGTGGTTCTTCCTGCCTGTCCTGGGTCCCCTGCAGCTGGAAACTGACTTTAGCCCCACTCTACAGATGGGGCAGCCGAAGCCCGGGTCCCACTGTTGCTCAGGGGGTACAAGAATCACCACCCAGTCAGGGAACCAGGATTCAGCCTCATGCCGTTGCCCGCAGACTACATGACCTGAAATAGGGCTCCAGTGGCTGGAGAAGTCGGAGAGGACTTGGTCTGCAGTGCTGGCCACTGACCAGCACGCCAAGGGACATGCCTTCAATGACCTTGCAGTGTGACTCGGGGAGGCGGCCGATGGAGAAACGGCTAATCTTCCCCCAGCTAAGGAAGCAGCCCAGGCAGCGATAAGGAGCCACAGCCTCCCATCGCCTCCACCATGGGGACCCAGAGCCGGGGAGCCCAGAAGGCCCAGCAGGGCCAGGCCTGCGTGGGCAGGAAGGCCCAGCTGAGTCACCCTCAGTGCCCACACCCACGCTCTCCTCCGGCCTCAGCCAGGTTCCCACATCACAGAGCGGGTGATGAGGGTGTTTTCGAGGCTCAGAAGTGAAGAAACTTGCCCCCAATGGACACATTCAAGCAGCAGGCAGATGGGCCTTGGTTTCCTTTATTTGAAATGGGACTAAAAATAGTCCCACCTCCTGGGGAGGTCATGAGGTCCAGGCCATGTGCGGAAAGCCAGGCCGTATGCCCAGCTCCCGGGATGCTCCATCTTTGGACACTGTTCTTTTCTTGCTCTCACCCAGGTCTTCTCAGCTCCAAAGCCCAGGTCTTTTCCTTTCTTTTCTTTTTAAATTAACTGTCTCCTACTCCAAGTCACAGGGCCTCTGAGCCCCAGCCTTTTCATGGCTAAAATGGGTAGAGTCCTGCTTAGCTCATAGCAACGCGAGCATTATGTAAACTGACATGACACCGCAGCACTTTTCACAACAGCCAGAAGGTGCGAACACCCCAAGTGTCCATCAGCTGGTGAACGGATCGACAGAATGCAGCACCGTCACTCGGTGGAATACTATTCAGCCATAGAGAGCACTGAAGCACCAACGCCTGGTACAACATGGATGGACCTTGAAAACACAACACTCAGTGAAAGGAGCCAGACACGAAACCCCACAAACTGTATGATCCATTGAAATATCCAGAGTAGGCAGACCCATAGAGAAAGGAAATGGATTAGTTGTTGCCAGGGGCTGGGAGAGGGGAAAGGGGAGGGGCTGCTTAATGGGTGAGGGGTTTCTTTTCTGGGGGATGAAAAGTTTTGGAAGTACGTAGTGAAGGTTGTACCACGTTGTGAACAAAGTTAATGCCACCGAATTGTCCACGTTGAAATGGTTATGCACATTTTGTCACAGGTACAAACGATTACACGTGCAAGGGCCTCATTCAGTATCTCCCTGACCACCTTCCTTCTTCTTTCTTCCCTCCCTCCCCTCCCCTCCCTCCCCTCCCTCCCTCCCCTCTCCTCCCTCCCCTCCCTCCCCTCTCCTCCCTCCCCTCCCCTCCCCTCCCCTCCTTCCCCTCCCCTCCTCCCTTCCCTCCCCTCCCCTCCCCTTCCTCCCCTCCCCTCCTCCCTTCCCTCCCTCCCCTCCCCTCCCCTCCTCCCTTCCCTCCCTCCCTCCCCTCCCCTCCTCCCTTCCCTCCCTCCCCTCCCCTCCCCTCCTCCCTTCCCTCCCTCCCCTCCCCTCCCCTCCCCTCCCCCCTTCCCTCCCTCCCTCCCCTCCCTCCTTTCCCTCCCTCCCCTCCCTCCTGTGAAGTAGAGTCTGTGAGCGAAGGACAGGGATGAAAAAGTCTGCAAGGAGTGAGCACTGAGGACTGAGCTGCTTGGAAGCATCTGGTAGAAGCATCTGGAACAAAGGAGGAGGCAAGCCAGGCCAGGACCTCCCCAGGGTCTGTTCTCCAGGCCAGGAAGGTGGCTGGGTTGAGGCTCTTGAATGGTTTGTCCCAAGACCTGTAGGCGCTGGGAGAAAGGCCAGGCAGGGGATGGGTGCCAGCCCGTGGGTCGGAAGCCAGAACAATGGAATCCCCTGCGTTTGGACCCTGGCCAGCGAGATTCATATTTTCCATGGAGACAGAGCTCGTGAGAACCGGCAGGGAGAAGGCAGAGCCGGATGCCGGCTTTCCCCAGCTCCCGCTGAGACGCACAGCCAGCCTAGCGCCCGGTCCCCACAGACACCTGGCCACAGGAAAGCCACAGGAGTGCTGCTTTCAAGCTGGCCGTGGTGGAACTGCCCCATGGCTCTGGAGGCTGGGAGAGATGCCAGCCAGTGTGGTCCCTGAGCAGGCCATGGGAGCCAGCCTAACAGACCCAGCCAGAATGGCGTGCACACCTCTGGCTTGCCTAGCATCACCTATCCAGCTGCCTCGCTTATCCAGAGAGCGCCCCCCAACCCTGGGAACCAGGAAATCAGTAGGGATGGCCTCTGGCCTGCCAAGGATGCTGTGCTGAGTACCAGCACGCACCCGTGGTCTCTCTCAGAGCCTCCTTACCCTTACTTCACACTCAGTACTAACAAGGCTGGTCCCTGCATCCCAAGCCCAAGGCAGATCCAAAGCAGCGCCCCAGAGGAGGTAGCCCCAAAGTTACATGAAGGGAGACTGGCACCGGATGAAAAGGAGTCGCAGAGACACCCTCCCTGGGTGGGTCCCTCATCCCTGCCCACCCGCCCTGCCCAACCTGGCATCTGTGATGAGTATTGTGCCAAGCTGTGGGACCTGGGCTCATCTCAGGTTTTGCCACCAACCATGAGCCCTGTGGGGACCTATGTCGCCCTCAGGGTCCTCAGTGCTCACCAAGCCCGGCTTCCCCATCTTACAGCAGGGGAAGCTCAGGCTCCAAACCACAGCCTTGACTCGTGAAGAGAGCAGGAGCTGTGTTCAGGAGGCCGTCTTACTCCAGGGGAGAGGGTGACTGTGCGTGCACACCGACATTTGCACAAACACCTTTCGTGCCCAGAGTCTCACTTAATTCTCGCGCAAGGCGGGCGACCACAGTCCCTGTTTTAAGAGAAGGAAACAGAGGCTCAGAGAACTGGGTGCAGAGACAAGATGGAAACCCCTGTCTTTTCTTATTTCTGGTTTAACTCTCTCCCCAGTGCAACCCGCTAAGTGATGTATTTTTAAAAGGCTGATGTGTTGGTTATCTACTGCTGCATAATGAACTGCCTCAAACCTTGGTGGTTTCAAGCAACCACCACTGTTGTCTGTTGGCAGCTCCGGGGGTCAGCAGCTTGGGCCCAGCTGGGTGGTTCTTACTCTGCCACCCAGAGCCACACGTGCACCTGCAGCCATGTGGCAGCTCCACCGGGGCTGGGTGGTCTCAGCCGGCCTCATTCATGGCCGGTGGTTGGTGTTGACTCAACGGACCACGTGGCTCCAGCCAGCTACCTCGGGCTTCTTTAGCCGGCATCTCAGGGAGGCCAAGCCAGAGGCTTGTGTCCCCTTTAATAATGCTCCGTCGGCCAAAGCCAGTCACAGCCGAGCCCAAGGATAAGGGGCAGTCGGGACAGAGCGGGGTGTGGCCGGGGCCGTGGCTGCAACCACCTTGATTCAGTGGACTCCCCAAAGCGGGAAAGGTTTCTTCAAGCTGTGGTGCTCTGGGGGCTGTTCTTTGGTCAGCCAGTAAGTTCCCTTCCACCCTGGTGGGCTCGGGGAAGGGCTGGGTGTGGGCAGCTGGGAGAGGAGGGTCCTGGAGGCTGAGGTGCGTACGGGCTCCTCCTGGCAGCCTCACGAACCTCCACTCCATCTCCGGGAGCTGTGGGTCTCTGGCCCTCCATGGGCTGGGGTCTGTGTCGGTGACCAAGGCTAGCTGGGAAGGGTAGACCAAGCATTGCACTACTCCTGTGCTTGGGGAGAGGGGACGCCTTTCCGGGACTTTGGAAGCGGCCCAGTAGGGCCAGGAGGAATTAGAGTCCCCCCATCCCACCCGCTGCCTGGGGCCGTGGGAGGGACAGACGCACACTTCCCCCTCTCCGGAGCACACCCCCCACCCCCCGCCAGCTGCTCCCAGGGTTGGGCTGCCTGGTGACATTGTTTCCCCTCCAAGAGCGGAGACCCTTCTACCGGGCAGCTTTCCAAGCCTCGGTCTCCGCGTCTGCAAAAGGAGGACAGTCCTACCTCCCTGCCCGGTGGTCCCAGGGTCACGCTGGAAAGGGGGTGCTCACAGCTGTAGCCCAGCTTCCTTCCTTCACTGTCACCTGTCCCCCAGTGACCAGCTCAAGTCACTCACCCCACAGCCGGGAAGTCTTTGCCTTGCCTGCTAGAGGCCGGCCACTGGCTCCCATGTGGGGGACACTGGGTCCCCAGATTCAAAGCCGGGCCTGGACAGACCTTGTTCTTGCACGTGGGGAGGCCTGTTGCACACTCAGGGGGGCGTCCGGGGAGTCAGGGTGAGCCAGGGTTGTCTCTCCTGGGGAGCCCGGAGGCCTCCCGCTCCCCAGAGAGATGTGATCCCTGCCTGGGCTCCGAAAAGGAAGCCCCTCGTCCAGGCCACCAGGAGCTCGGACGGGAAGGGCTGTGCCCTTGGTCCTGAGCTTCTCCCCCGCGCCTGCGTCTCTGTGAAGGACTCTGACTGCGCCGTACTCCTGCTGGCCTCTCCCTGGCTCCCAGGGCCTCAGGACCAAGTCCAAAGGCACCCACATCTGCCCCTGCTGCCCCACTCTGCCCCATCTCTCCTGGAGGTACAGGGTGGGCGGCGGTCAGGTGAGAAGCAAGGCAGAGGCTTCTGGAAGCAAAGCCATGGTGACGACCCATCACAGCTGGGCCCTAACAGATGCTCCACGCGTGTTTCCGGAACAGACACCATCGTGGTCTTAGTAACTCTGGCCGGCATAGGCCCGCCCAGGCCACCCGGAGACACGGCCATAGTCACTCCCTTTTTACAGATGGCTAACAGGCTCACCCCAGGTCACCAGCCAGGATGGTTTGGACCCTCAGCCCGGATTCTTCTGCCTGTGGGCCCAGGGACCGTTTCCTCCGCAGACGTCCCAGCTGGGTCTGCAGAGTGGGCATGGGGCTTGTGGGGAGCAGGTGGTCCCAGGCTCGCCCCCTTGTCTGCCCAAGCCTGAGGCCCAGCTCTGGGGGCGCACTCTGCTATGCAGCCGC
This sequence comes from Mesoplodon densirostris, assembly GCF_025265405.1. Classification (NCBI taxonomy): domain Eukaryota; kingdom Metazoa; phylum Chordata; class Mammalia; order Artiodactyla; family Ziphiidae; genus Mesoplodon; species Mesoplodon densirostris. The sequence continues at coordinate 86,767,363 of NC_082676.1, read as the reverse complement.
CTCCACCTTCCTCCCCACTGAGAATCCCAGAGGAGGGATGGCTGCGCCCCGCCTGCCGGGCCTGCTCCCCCTCCGGGGGCCTGGGTTGCCCTGAGCGCTCTCCTCTCTGGGTGGGTGGCGGGGAGGGGGCTGGCTTCACTGGGCTCCGCTGGGCCCTGGGTGGGGGGGTTCCTCACCAGCCCTTGGGCCATTGTGCTGCCCTCCCGGCTGCCAGCCAGCCTTCCACCTTCTGAAATGCAAATCCGACTCCGTCATTCTCCTGCCAGCAGCCCTTCCCTGTTCCCACGGCTCCTGGGGTGAAGGCCAAACTCCTCGGCAGAATGTGCAATGCCCCCCCAGCCCCCCGCCCCCGCCCCCGCCCACCCCGGCCTCCGCTTCCCTCCTGAACTCCGTGGCCCCCGGGCCCCAGCTGCCCCGGTGCCGTTTCCGGCTCTGGTTGGGGAGGTGACGGCTGCTGTTTCCCTTGCAGGAAGAGCTGCCTCCCCACGGGCTCAGCCTCAGCCCCTCATTCCTTTTTCTGGGCGTGTGGGGGGAACAGCCTGTTCCTGACCCTGTGGCCACCGCCCCCCACACACCATGCCCCTGGGCCTCTTCCGCGTGGGCCCTCGCCACCCTGGTGAGGGGTGCTCGGCTAGACTTCTGCCCACTTGGGGCCCAGCACCTGGGCAGGTGGGTATTGGGCAGGGAAGGAATTTCCTCCAGTCCCACAGAGCTCAGCCTAGCTGAGAGACAGACTCGCAAGCAGATGAAATACCCCTTGATGCTGTGCACAAAGTGCCTTCCTCCCTCAGTGCCGGGCACGAGGCAAACGTGCAGGAAATCTTAAAGCACACGAAATGAGCTCGTGTTGTGAGAACACAGAGAAAGGAGGGGCTGACTGCAAAGAGCCTCTCAGCAGCGGGGGCCGTGGGGGCTGGCTCGGTGGAAAGGACATTCCTGGCTGGGAAGCAGCTCATGCAAGGGGCCAGCTAGAGGTGGGGAAGGGCCTCGTGTTTCTTGAAAGGCCGGGGGATGGGGGCCGAGCTGGGGCATGGAGGGAATCCAGGGTGCCCCGTGGAATCTAAGTGAATCTGTTGAGCAAGGGGAGAAGGTGTGTGTTTACGGAGGTGGGGAGGAGGACCCAAGGGCCTGACGCTGGAGGGAGACGAGGAACAGGAAGGAGAGTGCTGGCCATCCCACGGGATCTATCCTTCTCTTCTTCCCTAGTAACAGGCCCTCTCACTTTTATTGAGCATACTGCCATCTAGAATAAAAGACAACATTTCCAGGCTCCCTTGTAGCTGGATGCGCAACTACGTTCTGACCAATAGGATATGAGTGACGTCCTCAAGTGAGGGGATGCCCCTTCCTTCCTTCCTTCCTGCTTGCTGGAATGCATATGTTGTGGCTGGAGCTTAAGCAGCCACTTTGGACCATGAAGCCTTGTGTTCAGGAGAGGGGAGCAACAATAAGAGCACAGGTCTTTGAAAATCATGCAGCTACCATATCTCACCTGTACTGCTTTCCTTGGGGCTTTGGAAACTTCTAACTTGTTTGCGTTACTGTTATTTGGGGTGTTATACTCCAGCCCGACCTAAGTCTAACAAATGGAAGGATGGCTCGGATTCTGAAGAATCCACTGAGACAGAATGCACAGAGCTTGGCTGCTAATTTGATGGGGGGACAGGGGAGTGAGAAGGAGAGTCAAGGCTCCCTCTGAGATCCTATCTTGGGAGGCCGGTAGAATCCTTCACTCAACATGCATTAAGCACTTCTTTGTGTGCTGGGTACTGTGTTTGCTGTGCGAATATACAGGTGAATCCCATGATCACCGTCTTCACGAATCTCTCGGTCCAGTGGGGGACGGAGGATACAACGGAAGAGCACCGATGGAGGGAGGTAAGCACCTCAGCCAAGAGCTGCTGGGCCCCTCATTTATCCATTCTGCACGGTTATTGAGCACCTACTGTGTACCACACACTGTGTTAGGCCTTGGGAACAGCAGTAAGCATCACAAACTCAGTGCGGAGTTTATCTTAGAGAGTCTGAGAGGGGAGTCAGACAACAATCAAATAATCTTGGCTTTACACAGAGAAGCAGAACTCTGCTTAGTGAATCCCTGCCGCGAGCGATTATGCCAGGGGCCGCAGGAGGCCCTGAGGGGATTCGTGATGCACCAGCCACATCCGGGTTGGGCATCTCCAGGGAGCAAGGTCTGCTGGCTCTCGTAGGGCAAGGCACCGTCCCCAGCACATCCGCCACGTTCCTGCCCCCTAACCCCAGGCAGCAGTGGACAGCAGATGGGGCCTGGCCAGGGTGAGTCTGAGCCGACTGGTTATGGGGGCGCAGCTATTCAGGGGAGGCTGAGGTGGTGGTTTGGGCTGTTGTGGGCAGGGATGGACATGGAGAGGAGTGGACAGACGTGAGCCGTACTTAGGAGGTTAAGTCAATAGGATTTTTTGTTGAAGGATTGGAGATGGTGGCAAGGGGGTCACGGATGACACTCCCCACCCAGGTGTCCGGCCTGTGCACATGATGATGGGGTGGATGAGGAGGCCTGTGGGTGAGCCTGCTTGGGAGGGGAGAATTGTGTCATTTAAAACGCTTTTTTTAATTGGGGTAAAATACATATAACAAAAAATTCTCATTTTAACCATTTTCAAGTGTCCAGTTCAGGGGCATCAAGTACATCCACACTGCTGTGCAGCCATCACCACCGTTCATTTCCAGAACTCTTTCATCTTCCCAAACTGAGGCTCTGCCCCCGTTACACACTAACCCCCCTCCCCCTCCCCCAGCCCCGGGCCCCCACCCTCTACTTTCTGTCTCCATGGACCTGGCTCCTCCAGGGACCTCCTAGGAGTGGAGTCACACAGTATCTGTCCTTCTGTGTCTGGCTTATTTCACTGAGCATCCTGCCCTCAAGGTCCGTCCACGTTGCAGCAGGCGTCAGGATCTCCTTCCTTTCTGAGGCTGAGTGATATTCCACTGAATGGACGGACCACATTGTGTTTGTCTATTCATCCATCAATGGACGTGGGCTGCTTCCACCTTTTGGCTGCTGTGAATAATGCTATGATCTGTTTGAGTCCGTGTTTTCAACTCTTTGGGGGTGTAGGCCCAGATGTGGAATTGCTGGATCATATGGTAAGTCTATATTTAATTTTTCGAGGAATCGCCATACCGTTTTCCACTGTGGCTACGCCATCTTAAATTCAGACCGTCAGGACATGGGATTCCAGTTTCTCCATATCCTCACCAACAAACACCACTGATTTTTTTGTTTGTTTATTTTTATAGTAGCCATCCTAATGGGTGTGAGGCCGGTGAGCGTAGTCCTGGACAAGGTGAGGTGAGATGTCGAGACATCCAGAAGGAGATGGTAAGGAGGCGGCTGGAGAGCCAGGCATGGAGCGCAGAAGACAGTTGGGCGAGTGAGCTACATGCGGATTCTGCAGCCATCCGCAGGGTGGGAATGACCGAGGCCAGGGGTGTGACGCTGCTGTGAACTCAAGAAACCAAAGGATGTCTCATTTTACATGATTTTTAAATACGTACGACCAAATTAATGAATCACGAACAAGTTGGCATTTGATAGTTTCATCCACACCTATGAAAAGTGTGGGAACTTTCAAGTTGGTCTTTTTTTGTGGTCTCCTTTTTGGAAAGATGGAAGAGCCTCATACAGCTTATGGTGGCTTGAGTTGAGAGGGGGTGTGTGTGTGCACGTGCGTGTGTGCGCATGCCTGTGCGTGTATGCATGTTTGTATGTTTGCATCGTGTGCGTGTTGTGACTGCGCACGGGGGGCACGGCGTGTTCAGGAGTTGGGCTTCGTCCTGGGGTCCGTGGGGCACCTGGTGGGGTCACCCAGCCTCGCTGCAGGTGTCGGGGGCTCTGAGCAGGAGCCGCTGGGGCCTGGTGACCGTGGAGGGCGAGGAGGATGGAGGGACAGGGGGATGATGCCTGGTTCCAGCTCTGACAACTGAGAGGCTGTGATCCCCTGGGGTGGGACCGCTGGCCGGGGGCAGGTCAGGGGGCAAAGGTAACTCAGAGCTGGGCTAGGCCTAGTTTGAGGCACCTGAGGCACGTGTGTGCAGACATCCACGTCGACATTTCGGGTCTGGGTGGGGTCTGCTTGGGGTCAGAGCCTTGGGGACGCCCACGTCTAAGAGACAGCAGGGTAAGGGCTGGTACAGGCCGGGAGAAAACCCTTGTCAACGGGGAGGGGGTGGGGAAGGGGCCACTGCGTCCCCAGCTGCAGAGAGAGTGGTCGTCACAGAGCTGAGCGGGGTTGTGGGGGGGGCCCTATGAGACCGGCTGACAGTGGATGAGGCTGCTATTAGCAGGGACAGTGGCTTTCCGCCGCTTCCATGAGCTGCGCCCACGGCCCACCTACCCCCGGGCTTCCCGGCTTTCACTCCCTCAAAGCCGGGCCGGAGGGGAGGGCTGGGGGGCTGCCTGAATGGCCGCCCCGGGAGCTCTGGCACACATGGGGCCCTCTGCTTTGAATCCCAGGCTGTTCTGGGCTTAATTAACGAATAGCTCAGGCCCCCCCCCCACCGCCCTGTTCAGGAAGGACACGGCACCATGGAAACGGCCCCCAGCTCCCCCAGGCAGGCCCTGTCTAGCGGGGCCGCCTCCTGGGTTGTCGCTGCCCAGCGGGGCTCCCAGGATAACGGAAGGCGCTGGCCAAAGGCCGTTGGCTGGCGTCCAAGCAAAGAAACACGGACCCGTTCCTCATCCCCACGTTCATTCTCTGAACCCAACAGCAGCTAAGAGAAACCAGGGATTTGCATTCTGACATTTTCTCCCCTTAGCCTGCGATTTTGAGGAACCTCATGTTTAGGATCATCTGGGCGGAGGCCTGGGGGTCACTCTCGGCTACCAGCCTTTAAGGAGGCTCACGTGCAGACCAAGCTGGGCTCCACCTTTGAAGTGAAGAGCTGCCAAGAGCAAGGAAGGCCAGTGGCAGGAGTGGGGAGAGGGATCCCATGTGTTTGTGCACAAGTACGTGTCCCACGTTTACACCTTCCTGCCGGCTCTCCTCCTGCTGGGTGAAGACTGTGCTCCATTCTCCTCTCACCAGCTCCCGCTGAGACCCCCACCCCACCCCCCCTTGAGGCTGCCTCTCTGCTGCCAGACCCCAGCCTCACGGGAGAGTAGGTGGCAGCAAGCTTGTGGCCGGGCTAAGGGTTTGATGGACCCTGCTGTCCTCTGTCACAACCTCTCCAAGGGCCAACCAGCACCTCTGAAAGTGCCAAGTCTTCCAAGTGGCCCATTTGCCCGTAAGACACACGGTGATCCGCTCGGGCCAGTGCTGGAGCCAACAGACCAGTCCCTGTAAGGGCTTCAGACAAATTCGAGGGCCCAGCAAGCAGCTGCATGCAAACAAAGCCACAGGTGCACCTCGTGCTGCGATTTTCCAACAAAATATTGGAAAACAATTATTCTTCCAGAAGTCAACTTTTTTGGGGCTCATTCACATCTGTTTGATTCCTCAGTAAATTATTCCTTCCCTGTTCCTAAAACAAAAAATAGAATTGGGGGAAATCCTCCCTCATTTTCATTTCTTGATGCTCAAGTCCTCACTGATGAACAAGGAAGAGAAATTCAAAGACGGATGCACGAGTTCCCGCACGGCAGGGAGCTGGCTGTGGGACCCTTCCCTCCGGCTGGCTGTACGCTCCCAGGGCTGTGCTGTGACCAAAGCAAAAGCCAGGAGCCCAGAAGCACGGGGTTTGTGCAGCATGAGCTACGGCAATGGCACACCCAGAGGTCATGAAAAGTCACGGGTTTATAGGGCAATCAAGACAAAGACCCTGCAAAACAGCTTTTATTTACAATTACAAAGGCCAGTGATGAGTAGCACAGAGGGAAAGCCTTATGCCTTCCAAGAGACTTGTGTACAAATTACGCGTAGGTCTGAGTGCTCCTAAATACAGAGGTCGAAGACCAGCGTGTCCACCACTTCCCCCTGGAGCCACTTGATGGCTTCACATTTCAACTCCCAGGTGTGGGTTCTCTTGCTTCAAAGGATGCTTACCCGGCGTGATCAGCTGCTAACAGGCTCTTGGGAGCTCGGGGAGGTCCTCACCTGGAGCAGCAGCCGGACGGCCCCAGGCAGGTTTGAGTGTCCACTCTCCAGTCCTCAGAATTTCTGAACCACATGAGAGAAAACACTGCTTCCCAAACCACAGGGAGGGGTGTTGAATTGGCTTAGATGGCTTCTCGTGGAATTTAAATTCTATTCAGCTCTTGAAGGTGAACGGGGCTTTCTGCAGAGGGTATTTATTACTTAAAAATGAAGCAGGGCCTCCCTGGTGGCGCAGTGGTTTGAGAGTTCGCCTGCCGATGCAGGGGATACGGGTTCGTGCCCCGGTCCGGGAGGATCCCATATGCCGCGGAGCGGCTGGGCCCGTGAGCCACGGCCGCTGGGCCTGCGCATCCGGAGCCTGTGCTCCGCAACGGGAGAGGCCACAACAGTGAGAGGCCCGCATACCGCAAAAAGAAAAAAAAAAAAACGAAGCAAAGCTCTGCAGCTCTCACGCTGGTTGCTCTGAGCTAGGTGGCCGTCCTTTTCCTAATGCCTTCGGTCTTTTTGCTGGGACGAGGGTTCTGGTCTGTCTGCAGGGCGGACGGGCCCGTCCAGTGGGGCAGCACAGAGGCAGGCAAGCAGAAGGCAGGCCCTCTAGGCCCCAGGCCCCTGTCCCGCCCAGCCCTGTGCTGCTCCGGCAGCCCTAGAACCCCAGCCCCGAGCCGTGGGCCCTGCAAGCACACTGGGCACCCGGCATTCTCCAGGGGACAGATCCACACAGTGTCAGAGGGTCATAGCCTTGAGTTAAGTCATTTACTGAGGTGGCTTCAAGACTGCTTACTTTTACTAGATCAGCATTGCTGGGCCCAAGGAGCACAGGCAGACAAATGTACATACCTGCAATTCTCAGGAGCATTTTCTTGGAAAACTCAGGTCCCGGGGCTGACCTTGCCCATCCCAGCTCTGCCGACGGCCAGCCCGCTGCACACACGGCCCTTTCCTCCAGGACCAGGCGAGGACGTCCTGACACTGACCCATCTGTCATAGGTCCCCAGTGCCTTGGGCTCCTCAGAGCAAGGAGTAATGCAGAAATGCCCATTTTTGAATGGGGTGGGGGGGAGAATGACCCCCTGGGGACCTGCAGGCTGCGGGCATCGCCTTCATCACCCTCTGGGTACCTGACTGGTGGACTGGCTCCTACAGGCCTTTAGCTGAGCTGGCACCCAGACGAGGAACAGACCCAGTGGATGAAACAAGGCAAAGGTCAGCAGCGAGTTCACTCGAGTTAGCCATCAGTCCAGCGGCGGAAACAGAAGAAAAAACGGACTTGGCAGCTCACGGGCCGAGTAAAGAAAACATGACGCAAGCCTGGCCCCCTGGCTGAACTTTTTTCAACCCACTGTATGACCGGCACCTAAGCGGTGAAAGGGGCTGGCGGGTCCCCCGCCTGACTCCGAGTGGGCGGGTCTGGGAGATCCGTCCACCTCTCTCACGGGACAGGGCAGCACAGATCCTCCTGGCCACACGCCTCGCCTGTGCTGGAGCCGGGAGCCTCTGACCTCTGTAAGGAGGGCCCAGGAGTTTCTGAAAGAAGGACAAGTCTGAGCCGGAGCCCCTGAGGTGCAACACGAGAAGGGCTGCCGTGCCGTCGGGGCGCCGGGGAGGTGGAGGGGTGGCCCGGGATTAAGCTCTCCCCGGTGCGCAGGGCCCTCCGTTTGGGCTGAGAGCAAGGGTTCTGAGGCGCGCTGCCTGTCTTGGAGGCGGTGGCCGTGCGGCGTCAGCGCCGATGAAGAAGCCCTCGCCTGCACGGCCGCAGGTGGCCAGAGGTCCCCCGAGAGGACGTGTCTCAGCCGGGCCCCCTGCTGCCCTCCAGCCTGGGCAGGTGTGTCTGTCCGGCATGAAGACCACCGCGGGGGGGGGGGCCTGCAGCCGAGGGTGCGGAACGTAGGCGACCCCTTCCCAGAGATAAAATAAAGAAAGGCATTAGGGGTTCCCTGAACAAACAAGCAGACTGGCAAAACGAAAGAGAAAAACCGGGGACGGAGGTGAGGTGTCAAGTAGGTACGGTTCTCCTCCTCCTCACAAGATAAATTCCTTTCCTGTCTGAGTGCTTCTGTCCTCTGAACCTAACCTTGCCCGGACAGGGCATCGCCACGTGCCGGGCGACCGCAGGGGCCTAGGGCGGGGAGGCGATTTTCTTCGTGGGCAGAGGCGGAGCTAAGACGATCTCGTCGGAGTCGTCGGAGTTCACGTCCTCCGCGGGCGGAGTCGCGGCGCGCTGCGGCCCCGAAGGACAGGGCTCCGCTGAAACAGAGAAGGGACGGCGGTCACAGCCACGCTCAGGGACAGCGGGGCGGACACGCGAGGGACGGCGGCGCAGGCCTGACGGACGCCACCCTCGTTAGAGCCTACTCGCACCCTCTGCGCCCAGCTCCCGAGCGTCGGCCAGTTTCCCCAAAGCAAAACAGCCGCGAAAGGTGAAGGCTGGCGGCACGGGGGAGGCTCAAGTCGGCGGCGGCGGGGATTCTCTGCACGTTGCCCTCACGGCAGCGTCCGGGAGTCTGCGGCCCGGGTGGCCGGCTGTGACTCGTGGGCAGATGCAGCCGGTGGCCCCCGGCTTCCTGGGGAGGACACGCCCCCCGCAGGAGGAGGGGGCGGGCCAGGCCAGGCCAACACCCAGGGACCACCCGCGAGCTCTAGCGCCTTTCTTCACGCACATCTAAACTCTTCACATCCCATAATCGTAATCGACCCTAGGTTGGGATGTGCCTGCCGACCACCCTGCAGACCCCCTCCGCCCTCAGTGGCCATCTGGATGGTATGTGAGGAAGGGTCAGGTTCCCCTGGGGCCTGGGGCCGGTGCTCCCAGCCCCAGAAGACGGCCTCTGCTCCGACTGCTTCACAAAGTAAAGTGCCAATAAAAAAGGAACCAATCCCTGACTTGAGATAAAAGAGGGAAGGAAATCACCACCCCGCGTGCTGCAGATACTGTAACTGTGTCAGCTTTTCCACGTGCTGCAGATACTGTAACTGTGTCAGCTTTTTTTCTGTAACTGTCAAGAAAACTATGAGAGTGGAAAAACTCACGAAATTAAAAACATCAGTTTTCAAGGTTAGCTTCAGTTTTTCTTTCCCTTTAAAAACACTTTCACAATAGATCAAACAAGGGCTCCATGTGCAGTTTTCACAGAGACCGTTTCCTCGTGTAAACAAGGGCCCAAACGAGGCCGGCGGTGGCACTTTTCAGGCAGGAGGATGAGCTGCCACTTTGAAAGGACACGCATTTAACAAGAGGAGAAAAGGGCGGCATACACAGACACTTTAGCCCTGATCGAAGAATCTAAAGGTCGCCAAACGTAGGGTCTGGTGAAATCAGACTGAAACTGGTTTTTGGAGAATAATATGCAGGCTTTGGGGAGCTTTACAGACGGAGATTTTGGAGAGAACCTCAAAGTTCAAAGTTCGCTCTGACAAAGCCAGACAAGATGACCGAATGGGACAGAGTGCGATTTCTCACACGTGGCGGTTTCCAGATCAGGCAAGCCCCAGAAGGGCCCCCGCGACCCGACACTCACCAGAGCAGGGCGGCGGGGCTGCCGGCGCCCCTGGCCCCCATGGCCTCGGCGCTCCATCCCCGGGAGCCGGAGCCTCTGCGGTCTCCCCGCTGCTCCCCTCGCTGTCTTCCTGCCCTGAAACAACAGGCACGTGGGAGGCTCCCATCCTCACAGGCTCGTCGCACCCACCCGTCTTCCGAGGCTCACACTTCTGTTCAGAAAAACTGGGCCTTCTGCAGTTCTCCCTCCTTCTGAAGCACCACGGCCTGCCTGCGCCTGCCCTCCGACTGCACCACTACGACCTCAGAACTCAGCCTGTGCGCCACGCTCGCAAACGAGACTCAAGACTATGCTCTGGGGCTTCCCTGGTGGCGCAGTGGTTGAGAGTCCGCCTGCCGATGCAGGGGACACAGGTTTGTGCCCCGGTCCGGGAAGATCCCACATGCCACGGAGTGGCTAGGCCCGTGAGCCATGGCCGCTGAGCCTGCGCGTCCGGAGCCTGTGCTCCGCAACGGGAGAGGCCACAGCAGTGAGAGGCCCGCGTACCGCAAAAAAAAAAAAAAAAAAAAAGACTACGCTCTGTCTAGTGACAGTCCCCGACCTCACACGGCCACCTCTGTGCCACCTCTGGCGTACAGAGACGCTCCAAGCAAGTGTCCCGGTTACAGTCTGAGGGAGGGAGGACCTGAAGTACAGGCAGAATCATACATTTGGGGACTGAAAGCGACTTGCACGTGGCCTCGCCCGACTCTCCGGCTCTCGCACAGGAGGAGTGAGCCCAGGGAGGACCCCGTGTCTGCAGGGGAGCAGAGCTGGCACCGGGCCTCGCCGTGGGCTGTGCGCCCCTGCCAGTCCAGGGATTTCTCCACTGACTGTTATTGGATCTTCATGAAGCAGAAAAGGAAATACAAGCAAAGTTTTACTTAAAACAGGAAAAACATTGGCCCAAAGGAGAGACACCGCCTCGCTCTAGTTAGAGCTGAGATTAAAAATCAAAACCACGAAGCTCCTACTGCGTGGCCTGCAGTCACCGACCCCAGAACCGGCCAGCCTGTCGGGCTCCGGGGAGTCGCTTGGGGCCGGCTCTTTCCCCTACGACCCAAGGGACAGGGGACGGAGCTGTGACAGGAAGGTGTGGCCAAGGCGTTACCCAGCTCGCAGGTGGCCGCGGGATGAGCCCCCCTACACGACTTTACAGGTCCCAACTTCCGGGACGGTGGCAGCTCTTTTGGCTGAAACCTCGGAGGAAGCTGCCCCTCGCGTGAAATCCAAAATGAAATGCAATTACCAGGAGAGGCTGCAGGCAAGGGCGGAGAGGAGGGTGCGCTGTGTGGGGCCCAAGCAGGTCTGTCGGGAAACGCTGCAGTGGCAGCTCGTGGACCAGCAGCACTGGGAGAGAGAGAGAGACTAGCTGATTCTGACTCCAGGGAAGGCCAACGTCGTGTGAGGCCGACGGGCCCAGGCCCTGAGACAGGCGGGCTGTGAGGGGCCTCGGGCGTGTCCCCTGCACCCCCGGCCGTGGAAGGGTGCACCAGGGACGGGCCCCAACCCGAGCTCGGCCCCTGGCCCGCCGGAAGCCCCACTCTTTGCCCGAGGTGACTCATACAGGGTTCTGATTCGTTGCAGCCGGGACAGTCCCGACCAAGCCCCAGCGGAACTGGCAGGCACAGCGCCACTGACAAGAGTGTGTTGCTGCAGAAAGGCTTCTGACGACACCCACGTCCTCCTGAACACGGGTCATGCCACGGTGCCCTTCAGGAAGGGGCAAGGCATCGGCACAGGCCCACAGGCGGTCTGCAAACCGAGGGCTCCCCGAACCGCACGGTACCGAGCCCCTCCCATTTGTTTTCTCCCAGCAGGAGGAAACGGTCCTAGAAAGGCTTCTTTCTGAGGACCGGAGCCTGTGGCCCACCTCACCTGGGTGGGTGGGTATAGCTTATGCTCTGGCGACACACCCTGTGCCTTTCTGGCTGGGCAGCCCCCGCAGGTGTCCGGCACGGCCCTGAGATACAGAACAGAGGAAGGCCTGCCAGGTGGACTTACCTGTGCCTGGCCCGTGCCAGGTGTGCCCGGAAGGCAGACTGGATGACGGTGACGGCCTCCTCTTGCCACGGGTCCCCCTCGGCCTGGACGACGGGGCTCGGGACGCGGGGCTTGGGCGAGTCCTGGGGCAGCGACAGTGGGGAAGAGAACCGCGTGAACCCCCGCCACCTCCTACGTGTGGACCCTCGGCGCCAGGTTAAGAGTGCAATTCCGGTTCGGGTGGCTGCCCTCGTTACTATTTCGTCAGCAGTTTCCTGACTGGAGGTTACTTGGCCTCTAGAGATTCTTAGAATCGTGTCTGGTGGTTTTCACAGGGGAGGGACTCCTATCTTTGCTGTAGTTTAAGCCTCTGTCTTGACCCCAAGATGGACACGGTACTCGATGTCCCAGCACCTCAACGCCATTTGGCTGCTGAAGCTCAACCCTGGGGGGGCCATGGGTGCCAGGGGCTGGAGGGCGAGGCACACGCCCAGGGCGAGGCGGGACGCGAGGACCCAAAGGCATCTGCGCTTGTCCCGCCGACGAAGTGTGGGAAGAAATGGCGAGAGAATGTTAAGGACTTGGGCCCGTGTGCAGCCCCTGAGGGTTACCTGGGTGGGAGGGCTTGGCACGGCAGGGGGGTCCGGGCTGCACACTCTGCTAGACAGTGGCCTCACCCGTGCCAGATGTGCCCGGAAAGCCGCCTGCAGCACGGCAGCCTAGTGGGGGCGGCGGGGGGGCGGGGAGGGGAGATGGGTGTCGGTTTCCCTGGAAGACGGCGGGCACGGGCCGGGGCGCCCCAGAGGGAGAAGCTCCAACGGCCAAGGAGAGGGCTCCCTTTCTGCTGCAGAATCTCGGCAGCGCCTGAAGGAGCCTCTCTCCCTCACTCGCCACAACCTCCTACAGCGAGAAACGTGCCACTGCTCTGGGGGGGAAAGGCCCTGTTCAACGCTATTACATTTAGCTGCAAATGTGATTCCATATTTTACACGTAGTTATGTTTTCATGCTGAGATCGTTTATTCCGTGTTGGAATAGTTATTCCACTTCATACGCTTTCCACGTACATCTTCTAAAGTCAAGTAGGGTGGAGCATGATCTCAAACTATGACAAAGGAATTACGTATCCTTCGACCTTAATCTTAAATCATTTTCTTTAGAGATACATATGGATGCTCTGTAAGCTCTGAGATCAACGTTTCGGATTTTAGGGGCGGCTCTTTTATTTCAGGGGTCCTGCCTCTAGTGCTGAGGATGGGCTTGCGGCTCCGTAACATTTAGGAGAACAACACGTTAGCACACCGAGTCCCACTGTTGAACCTGCGTTTAGAGGTTCAGATGCTTCCATGATCAAGTCACCAAAAGAAAACATCTTTGTCTTCCCTGACAGCAAAGTGATGGAAATGCCACAAACAGGGGGTTAGGAGACAGCAAAGAGGGGAGAGAACATCAGTTACCAAGGACAAAATAACTCACTAAAAGCAAATGAGTATTTAGACAAACCCGGAAGGTTCCCACCACGTGGCTCACAGGAAAGCTACCGCACCCGCTGGAGGGGTGAGGGTGCTGACCGAGCAGGGCAGAAAGGGGAGCAGGCGTCCTGCACGCCATGCTGCCCACACGACAGCCCGCACGGTGGATCTGTCATCACCCTGGAGGCTGAGGGAGGAGGGGAAAGGGCGGAACACCATCGGCAGCACACAGGCCGCCGCCTGCTTCATAAATGTGCTCTACGGTCCTTCCAGGGACCCTCGTCCCCTCAGTCGCTCACAAACGTTTACTGAATGCCAACCGCACGCCAGGCACCCCTCTAGGAACCAGGGACCTAGCAGCAGAAACACGGGATGGTCCCTGCGTCCGCAAAACTTACATTCTAATGGGAGAGGCAAGCAGTTGCAGAAAGGGTGAAGTATCGGGTAGGGACAGGTGCTAAGAAGAAGAGTAAAGCAGGGCACGGGGCTGGGGAGTGCCGGCGGTGCAGCGTCCAGGGAAGGTCGTGTTTCAGCAGAGACCTGAGTAAAGCCGGGAGCAGGACATGCGAGTGTCTGGAGGAGGAGCCTTCTAGGCAGAGGGCGCAGCAGGTGCAAAGGCCCTGTGGCAGGAGCAGCCTGGATATTTTCAAGGATGCCAGAGACGCCTCCAGACTGCTTTGGGTTTTGTTCCAAGTGTGAGAGGAGTCATTACGGAGTGATGTGGTTTAACATTTAAAAACATTATCCAGGTGGCTGCATAGGGAATAGGCCGTGGGAGGGCAGAGTAGAAGCTGGGGCCGGTGGGGAGGCCGGGCGAGGGTCCCAGCGGCTTAGATGTGCACCGTCTACCACATACCCTACTGTTCTCCTCTGCTCTGACCCGCATTCCGTCACACCCCTGCTCTCCTTTTCCCGGGCAAGCCACACCCTTTCCCTTACCCAGGGCTTTGTTGGCATGAATTCTCCTGCCCAGGATGCCCTTCCTCTCACTCCCCAGTTCAGTGAGTCCTTCTCCTTCTCAAGGCCCGTCCCCCCTGCAGGGACGTTCCCGGCCTTGGTGAGCAGGAACCCCACAGCGCCGTGGACATGCCCCTAAACCCCCCTTCCATCCTGGACTGGCCTGGCTTAATGTCTCTCTGTGTCCTGAGGGCCCACAGCTTGCTTGACACGGAACTGATGATCAATAAAAGCGTGCTGAGATAATGATGAATGACTGAATGAATTATGAAAGTGTGAAACTATCCAAGTATTTATTGGATGCTGACATCACTTAGGAATTTTAACTCAGTGCTGGGGCCTGGCCTGGCTTCGTGAAAACACGGACTCAATGACGCTTCTTGAGATCTCCGCACAGTCACTTGAACCAAAGTAAAGATACGTATTTTGAAATTAGTGAAATAAAACTGACTTACCTCGTCCAGAACGGCCTTCTTTTTCTGAAATAAGGAGATCAGTTATGAATTAACACGAGGATGAGTTTTCTGTGATACCGTACTCGTCCCTTGGTCCCTCCCCTGCCACAGCCAACAGCGACGGAACAGCAGAGTCGGGTACCCTCCCCTCGCCGACAGCCCCCTGCCCGCCACCCATACCCAAGGGGCTCCGCGAGAGGCTGATGGAGCTGATGCAGACCCGCCTGCAACAGCGAAGGAGGAAGCAAGTGGCCGTGACCGTGACCGGGAGGCGAATCACAGCTGAAGCCCAGGCAGCCACGAGGGTGTCTGCGGTTCCTGGCCGGCTGCGCGGCGAAGTGATTCGCAGGGACCACCGAGACGGGGTTGTGTCTTAGGCTCCACGTGAGGAAGCCCCTCCCCCAGCCAGAGCTGTCCTATAACATGCAGTGTTCTCTGTGGATGTCCTCAGAGCGGCTGGACACTGCCCACTGGTGATGTTACAAAGGGGACCCCCGTGCAGGGTCTGGGTCACTGACTCCCAAGTCTGACCAGTCGTCAAGATCACGGGACGGCGGGGACAGTTCTCCAGTGCAGTCATGGTACTACGGTTAAGTAGCACATCCTCATTCCTAGAAGATACGCACTGAAGTCTCATAACATCTAAAACTTACTTTCAAACGGTTCTGGAAAAAACAGTACGTGCAGAAAAGAAAGGTGGCTAAACGTGCACTGTTGTTGAACCGAGGTGGTGGGCAAGAATTAGTACATCGCTGAATATACTAAATTCTTTCAACTTTCTATGTTTTGTAAATTTTCATAATCGGAGTTGGGAAGAAGCCATGATTAAAAAAAAACCTCCACCTGCGGCTTTCTGGAGCTAAGATCTTACACTATTCGGGCAGGTGGGGAGCTCCAGTGTTTGTTTGTTTGTTCAGCTGGGAGAACAAGGGTCATGCTGCGTTCTATCAAACGGGGGGAGGGGCTCTTTTAGAGCCTTTCGTCGTCTCCTTTAACAGCTGCCGTCTCCGCGAGCCCCATCTCCGCGAGCCCCCCCAGGAGCTGATGAGAGGAGCCCCACTCCTCCCCCAAGAGAGACCGCGGGACATCGCGGCTCCCGGTCTGTCGTGCGCAGCCTGCGGCCCCTGCTGCCCTACTCACCCCACCCCCGGGTCTGAGACCCCACGCGCAGCCCTGCTGTCCCGCCACCCACGCCGCTGTCCTCTGAGGAGCAGCCCCGAGGCAGGCTCTCCCTGTTCCTGACAAGACGGCCATCCCGGAAGCCCCAGCGAAGGGCTGCCGTGGAGCCCGGACCACCAGGGAGACCCCTAAGCTCAGTCCCGTGCTTGCAGGGGCGCCGCACCCACAGCCCACGTCCCTGGGACCCGTCGGGAGGTGACAGAGGCTTCCAGACCAGCCACTGCCCGGCCTGCGGCAGCCACCCCCCAGCGCGCCCACACGGGCTCCAGGCGCGGCCTTCCTCCCGCCCTCGCCGCCTGAGACCCCGGGTCTCCGGAGGCTATCTTCTGCGTCCCTGCGTTTTCCTATGTGTCTAGGGCGTCTGGCACGGAGCCCACCCGGCAGAGGGACGGAGGAAGGGCTGGCAAGTGAGGATGTGGGCAGCAGAGGGCCGGCGGGCGAGGGAACTCTCACCCGGGGCTGGTGCCCCTTCCACTGGCGCTGCAGGAGCCGGGCGGCGGCGTCTCTTCTCCCCTGGGAGCAGCCGGAGCGGGGCCGGGAGGAGCCCCCCTCGCTCGTGTCCAGCTCCGAGTCCATCTGGGAGGGACCGGGGGGTCGGGGCGCTTCCTGGGTCTGCAGGATGGGGGCAAAGAAGCCGGCCATCAGGCCAGGAGGCAGGATGTTAGGATGCGGGCAAAGCTTCTCAGACTAGACTCGAATTTAGAGGAAAAAAACCAGTGTCCACTCCGCTCAGCATGCCAGACGACAGAAAAAGTCTCTGGAGAACTAACACATTCGCTAGTAAATGGGGTGAAAGTCGGTTTTCGTTAACCCTGTAAACTCTGGGGGTAGCGCTCTCCCGCGAGGAGGGGAAGTAACGTGACCCGTGGTGTCATCAATAACCACGATGCACCTTCTGAGCTCAGTCACATCAGTGCGTCAGTGCATCAATTATCTGCTTCCCGGGAGGTCCTTTTACCAGCTTCCTTTTCGTCTAATACTGGATTACAAAAATGGGACTTCTGAGATAAAAGGCAATAGATTCCTAGCTTGGTTTTTTGGTTTTCTGTTTGTTTGCTTGTTTGTTTGGCCGGACCCTGCGGCACGTGGAACTTCCTGGACCAGGGATCGAACCTGTGCCCCCTGCAGTGGGAGTGCAGAGTCTTAACCACTGGACCGCCAGGGAAGACCCCTAGCTTGGGGGTCTTAAGGTAGAAGCAGAACCAGATGAATTGCACAGACAAAGCCTTTACTGCCAATTCCGGTGGACGTGGAAAATATTTTTTCTCCCTAAGGGAAAGCTTCAGGAATAAGCAGAAATATCCACATTCACGTGTGTCGGATGCCCCCCAGGGGTCAGGGCTGCCTGAGGCAGGCAAGGTACGGGTCGGTCAGCACCATGAGCACCCCACTGGGAAAGGAGCATTGAGGAGACAAATGGCACAGCTCTGCCCGCCACACGCCGGGCGGTCAGCTGCCCGGCGCCGCAGCCACCTGGGGCCGACAGCGCGGGCGTTTGGGTAGGGAGGGGTCTCCTGAAAAGGGCCCATCGGGCAGGGTGGTCAATTTCCTGGATAGGAGGACAGTGACTCTGCAGGACTCCGAACATTATCTAAAGCACTGGAAAAGCCGCCAAGGAGATGCACTCATACAGGTAACAGAGAAAGTCTACTTTCCTGAACAACGGAAGGGACTGAGATGGACTCACACGTCCACCCCACGTGTGGCCAGCCGGACATGCGGGGTCAAGGGCACCGCACAACCCACGGGGCTCCAGCCAACACGCACCAGGAGAGCCACCCTTCCTTTACCGAATCAGTCGGTGGCCTGGGGTTTGTCTCAACTTGTAACTGGAGAGAGACATGCTCGTCAGCTTCTCCACTTTCCCTTTTAGGGCTTTTCTCTTTCCCTTTTGGGCTGGGGTGAAAGTACATGTAGCGTCAGATGCTGAAAGATGAGGCCTTAAAACAGGACTCCAGCTAAATGAGAAAGCCTTGTCAGAGGGAGGCCCGTCTAGATTTAAAACAAAAACAAAAACCCAAACACTTTTCCGCTCTCAGCAGACAAGTCAATCCCGCACCTGGTACGCCCTCCCTCTCCTAGAGGCCAGTCCCCAGCAGGCTATTGGCTACCGAAACAGCAAGTCACTTTCTGAAGCAACAGAACTTCTCGGCTAAAACGTGTGCCGGGTAAAGCCTGGCCGTCCTGGTGGATTCGGCGTGTTACTCAGATCTGTAGCAAGGGTCGCAGAAGAGGGCGGCACGGCTGCCCATCTCAGCGTGCACCCACGCTGGACGCCCCGGCCAGGCTGGTCTTCCCTGTCACACACTCACACGACAGGCTCCTCTTGGGGCAAACTGCAGCCACAGGATTTTAATACCTCAGTTATTAGTTTTTTGTGTTAACAGATATAATTGCCATCTGGGGAATCCATTAATTGGAAAAAAAAGGATTAGCGAGGAGACACTCTCGCCACTAGAAGTCCTATAGCATAGGCAGCACTGGGCCGACGGGGGCCAGAGGGCTCCCCTGGTTCAAGAAGGTGCTCAGGGAGGGGCCAGGGGAGTCCCCTGCCATCGTGTCCATAGAAATGGAGGGAGCAAGGGGACAGGGAGGAGGGTCAGCCTAGACTCACCGCCTGCCTACCTGCCCACAGGCCCTGCGGAGGGAGCTGCGGCTCCCCAGTCCCCCAACCCCCGGCCTAGGGGTAGGGGCAGGGGCCGTGCCAGCCCCGGCGAGCCCCTGTGTCAGTGCCAGACTCTGCAACTTACATTGAACCGCCCGGCTTGTCACTGAGAGTTCGGGCCTTCCCAAACTCCTTCTCACCTTCTAACAGCAACCCTTGTTGGATATTTAAACTTTTTACATATCTGAAGTTTGGGGAAGATCTTCACTCACCAGCTTAACTATCTAAGACGCGAACACTAGTTTGAAAAGTCAATTAACTGACAGTCAATTAGTCCAGAACTCCAGGATTCAATACACCCAATTTATAGAAATCGATTGTGATGGTAGAAGGAAAGTGGACTGTCAACATTGGATTCAGGCGAAACTCCGGGCACGGAGACAGTCAGAACCATAACACATCAGCTCAGGGTCCTGCCATGCCGGACAGGAGGTAAAAACACAGACAACCCTACCTCAGGACTCATTTCCTCAGGATCCTCCTCCTCTCCTTTCTTACTTTCTTCCAGTTCTTGAAACTTCCTGGTAAGTGCTTGAATTTCCTCCCTAAAGTGGGAAGGGAAGAAAGTGACACCTTACTTGCCATGATGCTCTGTAAGATGTCTGTATGTGACAGGAGGGGTGGCGGCCTGCAGAGCTGGCAAGGATGCCCCCCCGGGAATGAGGTGGGTGCCCCGCCACCACCTGACTGCCCAGGAGCCGGCACTGCCCAGGGCGACCCCTCCGGACCCCACTCCTGACACATGGGAGGAACGGAAAAAATACCGACTGCGTGAACGATGCATGGCTATCTTTTGGGGTTTTTAACAAGCAAGGCGAATGGAAGGAAAAACGACTCATGTGCTTGCTACAGATTTTAAAGGCAAGGTAAAAATAATTCTTCACTGTATATCCGCCCGTTCTGATTTACTTTAATTCTAGGCTTCTGGCAAAGTCTAGTCACATTTATTCTGAAAATAAAATTTGGTATTCATTTCAGTAATCCGTGTCTTACTAATTATTCCGAGTGCTAAATATTTCTGCGCAGATTTCTAACCTACTTTTTTGGGCATTTCTTACTGAGATAACATTCATATAACCCCAAATTCACTGTTTAAAATACGCGATTCAGTGGTTCTCAGTGTAGTCACCACGCTGTGCAACGATCCTCACTATCTAACCCCAGAACGGTTCTGTCACCCCAAACACGAGCCCCTCACCTGCCGCTCCCTCCTCTCCCCTCCCCCCCCAGCAACCCCTAATCCACTGTCTTCTCTATTAATCGGCCCATTCCGGATATTTCCGAATTGCACAGTGTGCGGGCTTTTCTGTCTGCCTCTTTAGGGAGCATCGTGTTTCTGAGGCTCATCCACGTCGTGGCAGGTGTCAGACCTCATCCCTTTGTACGGATGTACTTCCGTTTTGACTCTCTTCACCAGCTGATGGACATTTGCCACGTGTCCACTTTTTATCTACGGTGGACAGAGGTCAATGAAGGAGGATGGGAGGTGTTGTCTGGATCCAGGGTGTGGAACCAGGGCACGTTCTGAGGCTGCCCGCAGCGGACGTGCTGGAGGAGGGTGCGGGCCGGGGAGCTGACCGTGATGCCAGAGCGGCAAACACCGGCCCAACCGCGAGCAGCCTTTCCCCAGAGGTCGGATATTTACTCTGAAGGAAACAGCAAACCACGGGAGGACCTCAGGAGAGGAGCGATGTGATCGGGCTGGAGCTTTACGGGCCGCTCTTGATGGGCTGAGAGCGGATGGGCCGGGGTGGGCGGGGCTGGGGAAGAAAGCAGGGCCTGGGGCTGCGTGTCTTCTGACTTCGTCCACTCACCTCAAAGCCTCCTCTCTTTCTCTTCCCTCCTTCTCACCCTCCTTCATGTTTTCCAGCTCCTTCTCCAAGTCGGCCTTTGTCTGCAGTAGCTGCTTCACCTCCAGACTGAACGAGGAACCAGAGATATTTCAGCGTCATTAAAACAAAGGCTCACAGTGACCTGGGTCACCAGAGCAAGAAGAGCTTTCAGAAAAAGTAACGGTCCAACCTCCTTACTTATGCGTGGGTGAGGATGAAGAAAGGCCCTTCTCTGTAACTGCAGGGATCTGGGGGCAGAGCCACTGAGCACCTTCCGTGCACGCCGGCAACGGACGGAGCAGGGCTACCGGATGAGGCGCAGGCCCTGTTCTCACGGCGTCACTGTCCCGCGGGGAGAGGCATTAACCCAGCGGTCACACAGTTGGGCGCCTAATCTGCTCCTGAGATGAGAGCTCCCAGGACCCGCCGTGGACCAGACGGTGATGCAGCCTGAGCTGAGGCCTCGAGGACAAGAGGCTACCCAGGCACCTCCACCCAAGCTTGCCTGTGCCCCACAGGTGACGCCTCGCTAAGGACGTGGCTTTAAAACGTTCCACTGCTCCCCGTGGTGGTGACCTCACGTGAATGAGATGCATCACCAGGAGTGTCACATGGTAAGGGCTCACTGAGTGGAAGTTATGATCATGCCATGCGACGGCTTAAGAGATAATCAGAGATGCTATTTACCGTGCAAAATGACTGGCCTAATTTTTATAAAGAACCTAGCACATGGATGCACTACTAGGCTTCGACTGGAGGTGAAAAAGCAGGTGGAGTGGGAAGGGATTTGCCTTCTGCTGTGAACAGAAGGCAGCAGAGACAGGTCCTTCTCAGACCTAGACGTGCACATGAATCACTGGGGCGGGGGGGTCTCATTAGATGCAGAGTCAGGTTCAGGAGATCTGGGCCAGGCCAAGGTAACCAGCCCCGGGTGGGCAGGGCCTGAGGGTCTGCATCTCTAACCAGCCCCCAGCTGACGCTGAGGCCGTTGGCTTCCTAGGCCACACTCTGAGTAGCAAGGTCTCAGAAACACCATCTCGGAAGATGCATGGGTTTAGCCTGCTTGCGACAGAACTGCAACTGGAGAAGCCACACGTAAACAACAACGGGTGGAGGAGACAGGAGCGTTTTAAGGGAGCTACAGAGCGAGACACTAGAGAACAAAGGGTAAATGAGCAGAACCCTGAGGCTTCGCCTTCCACACTCTTATGGTCACACTGAATACTCCACACGCCACAGCACCTGTGTCTTGTTTGATGCACAGATTAGATGTTGTAAACATAGTACTGAATCTTTAAACCCTTCTGCAAGAGATCTGATGGATGGCCTATTATTTTACACGAATCAATCACAGTCAATCCTTCTCTAAAAAAGAATCTGGAAAGCCCTCTGGAATTCCGTGTAAAGAGATTAAATGGGACCCCCATGCTTTTCGTGACGTAATACGGCCAATCAGTGTCTCCTTTTCCCCACTACAGCTGCCTTCATTTCACAACTAAAACATCACAAGTTTTAGAATTGTATAAATGTATCTGTGTGATGACTGCTATGAGCTGAGCCTTCCCCAAATCCCCAGAACAGCTCAAGTCCAGCAACTACACAAGTCACGGGAGCAGGACCTCTCCCGGAGGTGGCCGGGCGCCAGCCGTGCGGGACAACGTACTCTCGCTCCTGCAGCTGGGTGTGCAGGGCATTCCGCTCGCCCTTCAGGCTCTTCACAACCCCCCGCAATCGCTCGCTCTCCTCCTGGCAGTCGGGGCGCGGCTGCCGGTGCATCGTGGAGCTGGACACCGAGTGAGCCGGCGGGGTAGACCTGACCACCTCTGAAGTGCGGGATTTGGGGCTTTCCATCAAACTTATTTTCTGGAGGCAACACAGGTATCTGTTAGACGTTATTTCTTACTTTACTTTCCTAGGAAAGAGACAATGGCCAAGGGGAAACTCATCCCAAGCAAGGGAATGGGAAGAGCTCTGCATGTGATCTGAGAAACCTGGGACGCTGACCGGGGACAATTCTGCTCCACCAGAGTCCTGGGGGTGATGGCAGGGCACCCCCCCGCCCCGAACTCTCTTCCTCTGGAGCAGGGAGCACGCAGACCCAGCTGGGATGGGGCAGGTGCGGTAATAAACAGACAGCAGAGGGCACGGAAAGTGAAATCGTAAACTGCTTTTCTTCGTGCTCGTTTACCCTATTATTTCCCTAAGACGTCTGGAATTTTCAGCCTCTGTGCTTTGACGCGTCAAAGACGATCCAGCTCTGCCAGCTGGAGATGCTGAGAACCTTCAGGTTCCCGCTGATACCAGCATCTCTCCGAGTAGCAGAGCGCCGCCCCATGGGCTTCTGGACCACCTCTGGCTGCCCTTTCCTAACAAGCTTTATTCTTTTTTTTTTTTTTTTTTTTTGCAGTTCACGGGCCTCTCACTGTTGTGGCCTCTCCTGCTGTGGAGTGCAGGCTCAGCGGCCACGGCTCACGGGCCCAGCCGCTGCACGTGGTATGTGGGATCTTCCCGGACCGGGGCACGAACCCATGTCCCCTGCATCGGCAGGCGGACTGTCAACCACTGCGCCACCAGGGAAGTCCCAAGCTTTATTCTTGAACTACCCACAATTTACAGACACTTCTTAAGTTTTCTGCTTTGTAAATACGTGAAATTATTGGTTTTTTTTATTGTTCCCCTCTAGGTTTACTCTGCTCAGCCAAATAACTGACAGCTCTAACTTGATGCTGTACCAGTACTCAAAAGGTAGGGACACTTCTGACCCATTTCAACAGAATCAGATTGACTACATTTGGAAATTCACATGGGGGATATGAGGAAACGTTAACTTCCTAACTTTCCTGGTCGGCAAAGTGCAGATGCACAGTTTTCTGTGAATTCAAATACTATACGAGTGATGAGAAACACAGTCTGGTAAGTGACTGGCAGTAAAAAGCCCCCATGTGCACAGCAGGCTGGGTGTCTGAAAGGCTCTGGGATCCTACGCACCCAGCGATGGGTGCCCACGAGAGCCTGAGACGTTTCGGTGTGTCGTGTGACCACGCTTTGCCGTCTGTGACACGAGGGACAGGCATGACACACCCTTAGGTCTCGTCCGGACCCGTAAGAGTCTCTTTTTGCCAGCATGTCCTCATGCCGTCTGCAGACAGACGGCCACCGTTTACATGTTCAGCGCAACTCGACTCCCTGCGTAAGTCCCAGGAGCGGCGCTATGTCTGTCCCGTGTTCTAAGACCCGCTGATCTCGCACAGGCAGGTCCTGAGCAGGGGAGGTGCCGTGGCGGGACTCCACTCACTTTTTCCAGCTCTGCGATCCTCCGAAGCAGCCGAGGCTTGCTCCACTCCACAGAGCCTGATGGAACAGCGGGGTGTGACGGGCGCCCTTCGTACAGCCGTCCCGACGGGCCCCTTCAGCCCGGACCTCCCGTCTGGAGCACGGCCCAACGGCGTCCCCTCCACAGGCTGGCCCCCATGGCCGGCGGCCCCACGCCCGGCAGACCTGCGGTGCCGAGGGCGGCTCCACGGCTCACCGTGGCTTTACCGACACAAACGATCAGGAGAGGGCTCAGTGTGGCCTTCTCTCCCAATTCCACCCCATCGGGCTCTGGCCTCACCAGCCTGCCAAGACAGCCCTTCTCCAGGTCACCAGCAAGTCCACTCCGCCACATCCCAGGCCCCGGCCTCAGTCCTAGCCCCCAGGCCACCAGCGTGTTCCCCAGCACCCACACGCCCCTGGCGGCCCCTCAAGCGGCTCAGCTGGTCCTCCCTCCCCCGACTCACTCGCTGGGTGACCGGACTCTCGCCGGGTCATCTGGTCCCCGACGGCCTCCAGGACCAGTCCTCCTGCGAGGGCCCCGCCCAACCCCCGACGCACCGACCTCCACCGGCCACCTACCCACCCCCCCGGCACACTCGCTCCATGTCCCCCACCCCCGCCTGTCCTTTCAGTAGCCCCGACCCCCGTGTCCCTCACAGGCTGCACCCGCTCCCCACGTGCACCGGAGCCCGGCCACCTCTCGCCACTGCTGTGCCACCTGGGCCAGGCCACCAGCAGCCCCTGCAAGGCCCTTTCCTACATGGCGTCCACTCAGCACAGGAGCGGGGAGGTCCTCGAGAGGCGAGGCAGACCCTCTCAGCCCTGCTCCAGCCCTCTGTCCCCTGAGTGGCCTGCAGGGCCCTGTCCTCCCCCGCCCTCCCCTCTGTGTCCATGGCCAGCACGTACGCAGGCTGGGTCCCCGGCCTCAGATGCGCCGGGACACTTGGGGGCTCTGCGCCTGCTGGTGCCCCCCCCCCGGCCCCCCTTCTCCCCCCCCCCCCCGCCGCGGCCCCCTGACCAGCGCTCTTACCACTTGGCTGGCACGTGACCTGCTGGCTTCTTGTCTTAGCAAGAGCGCCTTCACTGCCCTAGCTGTGTGTCTAGAACGGCGCCTGGCACTCAGCAGGCTCCTGCAGCTTTGGAACACACCTTGGAGCAGCGCTGCCCCGGGGTGTGCGGGGGAAGCAGGGCCACGAATCCCCTGCGGCCGCAGCCGCCCGCATCGTGGGGCCCCTCCTGGCGTCCCCACCCCCACCTCCCCCCTTGGCGGCTCTGGGGAGCGGGTACCCTTTATCTTGGAGGCAGTGGGGGAGTCGCTCAGCACGTGGTCCAGGTCTTCCTTCAGGCTCTGGTTCTCCTCCGTGAGCTCCTGGACGCTCCGGGATAAGCTCAGGAGGGCGCTGCTCATTTTTTTCTGCCTTTTAAGGACGATTTTCTTCTCCACTGGAGGCCTAGGAGGAACGAGACCAAGCGGCTAAGGTTTGGTGCCTGAACTGGTTTAGTACGCGTCCTAAGTGAGGGGTGCGCACTCGGCAGCCTGGGCGCTCAGCGTGGTTTCTGCTGATGAACGTTTGCGATTAAACAGGGAACACTAACTCTGAAGCCCAGACAAGCAGACTGCTATCCGTTCTTCTCATCAGCGAGCCTGTGTAACAAAATACTGTGTTCAGTCATTAGCAATGGACGTTAAACAGGATCTCTAAAGAACTTGTGGAAATGTATTTTCTCTGTTGCTCCATAAGTCCTTAGATAATAGGTTTTTTTTCTTTTTTTTTTTTTAAAGAAGATGTTGGGGGTAGGAGTTTTATTAATTATTATTTTTTTATATTTTAGTTTTGCTGTTTGGGTCTTCGTTCCTGTGCAAGGGCTTTCTCTAGTTGTGGCAAGCGGGGGCCCCTCTTCATCGCAGTGCGTGCGCCTCTCACTATCGCGGCTTCTCTTGTTGCAGGGCACAGGCTCCAGACGTGCAGGCTCGGTAGTTGTGGCGCACGGGCCTAGTTGCTCCGCGGCATGTAGGATCCTCCCAGACCAGGGCTTGAGCCCATGTCCCCTGCATTAGCAGGCAGATTCTCAACCACTGTGCCACCAGGGAAGTCCCGACCAGCCCTCATTTTAAACTACTAGGAGGAAAGGAAAAAAGGGAAGACCATGCCTGGCACATCGTAAATGCTCAATAAATGTCAGTAATTCACTGCAGAGGCTGGTGACACAACCAAATCTAAGATGAGGGATCCCTCCTTTCCTAATTTGTTGAAAGCCTGAGATCACCTGGGAAAGGGACAAGGGAAAATCCACGAGATAAGGAAACTTTGATGTCTCTCCTAATAAATTTATTCGGCAAGATGAACTTGTGCTTGGTACTAAATGTCTTCCGAAAAGGAAGATCTGCTTTGAGAAATAGTGTCTTCTAAGTCTAAGCTGGAAGCTGTGAAGTAGGACGAACAATGAAAGCCCAGAGCACCGACTGTGCTGATAGCGGCAGCACATGGCAACTGTGAGGGCACGTCTGTAACATCCCAAAGGGAAACATGCCAGCTCTAACCATGAGTAACATGGGCGCAGGCGCCAAAGGCAGGGCAGTGTCTGCAGGCTCCACATAAGGCCTACCCTGCTCTGACAGCAGTTTAACATGAAAACAACATAGGAAACATGGCTCCCAAGGAGAGGCTCATACTTCTTTCCTGTCGTTTCAGAGCTTGCCAGGAGAGTCTGGAGACGATGAATCTGTAAACACCAAATTAAAATGCATTTAATACAAAATGAAAAAACTGCAATGATTCCTGATTTCTGCCCAGTGGCAGGAAGTGAGCACTAAGTTGCTGATTTGTGTTCAAGTTAAGATGAACTAGAAGAGGGCCCCTCAGTGCAGCTGGCCCCCCACCCTCCGACCCCGACCCCCGCCCCGGGCAGGAGGGCCCGCACCTCCTGGTAATACGTCTCCATGGCGATCCTCATCTCCTCCAAGTTAGTGGTCTTCATATCAGTCTGCAGTTTGCTAAAAACCCAAGTGCAGAGTTGACATGGCAGTGCCAGCATTCCCGGGCAGAGCAAGAGGAAGCTTGTTTCCCGGAACATGGGAGAAGGATGGGCTTTGGAAGAGAACCGGGCTGGGAAGCGAAGCCTGAGCTGGCCCTCAGCTGGCCGTGGCCTTGCACAAGGCCGAGGAGAGCATTCTCACACCTACAGGGCCCTTCCTTGTTGGACCTGCCCCTTTCCAGGGTGAGGTAACCGACCCCCGGCGGATATTCTTTGCTAACAAGGGCCAGTCTTTAAAAACCGCAGTAATTGTGAAGAAAGACCTCAGGGTTAGACTGGACAAGTCATCTTTGGGGAAGGTGGGGGGAGTGGTTCTTTAAAGGAAAGAGAATCATTTTTTTCAAGTTGTATTGTCTGTATAATTCTCCTTGTTCTCAACACTCAACAGACTTTAGGGAAAAGGCTCTAACAGAGAAATGAAAGTAAAGTTACAGAGTTCAGGATTCTGAGACACAGAAGAAATCAGCAAATGATAAAAATTTTAAAGTTGACGATTCCAGCAAGAAACAAAGGAGGGGGGTTCTATTGTATAAAGAGGATACAACAGAAAGTGAAAACTCAGATTTCCTTAAGTAAACTCAAACACAGCGAGGAAAGGCTCTACTCTGTGATAAAACAGCAGGAAAGGAGTCCACGTTGCTGCCCTAAAAACAGCACCGGCGGGGGGGGGCTCCCCTGGTGGCGCAGTGGTTGAGAGTCCGCCTGCCCATGCAGGGGACACGGGTTCGTGCCCCGGTCCGGGAGGATCCCACATGCCGCGGAGCGGCTGGGCCCGTGAGCCATGGCCGCTGAGCCTGCGCGTCCAGAGCCTGTGCTCCGCGACGGGAGAAGCCACAACAGTGAGAGGCCCGCGTACCGCAAAAAAAAAACCCAAAAAGTAAAGAAACCCAGCACCAGGATAGTGTGTGACAGCGAGAGAAGCAGGTAGGGGAGATGCCCAAGTGTTAAGGGCTCGTATCAAGGTCTGTACAATTCATACTGGAGATGAAAAGTGACCACAGAAGACTGAGGAGAGAAAGCACTTCTTCAGTGGAACAGGAGCAGGAAAAGAGGAAAGGGGAACACTGTTCCTTAGGGACGGGTGGAAGAGGCGCGGCTGTTCACGCTCCTGTTTTGGTGAAAGGCGATGCTGGACACAGACGTGGGGGCAGGGTGGGAACGGAAGCTGGAGCTGAGGGCACAGCAAGTGTGGACGCGGAGCCGAAGGCAGGCCAGGTGCGCGCCCAGGGGGCCCCTCCCGAGCCTGGGCCACCCCCCCCAACCCCGGCCGGCCCCCCAGGGCTCCGTACTCGATAGTGTGGTCCTTCTCCTTGCACTGCTGCTCCAGCTTGAGAATCCTCTGCTTCAGCCCACGGATCACCTGCCAAGGCAACACGACGCGTCAAGCTGACATCTCTGCGGCCGTGGCCTCGCCCTCCCCCACCGCCAGCGGCTCAGCCGGCCCCGATCCCCGGCCTGCTGACCCGGCAGCATCTGCACAGCCTCCTGCCAGAGCGCCCTCATACCTAGCTGTCCTCCCCATCCGTGCTGGCGTCTCTTCTAGACTCAGCTGGAGAGACAGCGCCAGGCTGTCCTGCCCGCTCAGAGCAGAGGGGCCGGTGAGTGGGGCCACGGGGGATGCTCCCGCTCAAAAGGTGCCACCATCCCCTCCATCCCATTCCACAGCCACCCTCTGGAGGAAGGACAGGACGCTGCACGGTTGGTTACCTTCGAGGAAGCCACCTCAGTCCCTGGATGCAAAACTCACCAAGCCTAGCCCACCCAGGACACCCCGGTCCCCAGCACGCTCCTGGGAGGGAGCGGGCCTGGAGGAGGCCGGGCAGCCGGACAGAGGCCTTGAGACGCCCTTCCGTCTCGATGCCTCCTGCTCCCTGTCCATGGGGCACTTTGGGAGATAACACCCTGTATTCCCGAAAGAACATCCCTTCCTTTCTTTTTCAAGAGTCAAACAACTTTTTAACTGGATTTTACGGTAATTTTTAATTATACTAGTAATACATGAATACATTTCCTTGAAAAAAAATTATAGATGACACTATACCCTTTGAGCTGACCCGTCAACTAAATACTGTTATCAACTTCCTGTGTGTTTTCTAGGCCTTATTACACGCGCACACACGTGTGCACAGCCCCTGAAAGCCTGGCATTTCGCTGCTGTTGACACAAACGGTGCCCCCCCCACGTCACTCTGCAGCTTGTTCTTTTCACTCAATAGGCCGTCTTGGGGATCTGTCCCCGCTAGTTATTACAGGTCGATGTTATTCTAGTTACCCGTTCCTCTACTGATAGATGCTTAATTTGTAACCCACTTTTGCTATTGCAGAAACCCCAGGCCGGTCCTCCTTGGGTACACGGGCAAGTGTTTCTTGAGGGCAGATGACGTCAAGCAGAAATGTTCAGTCACAGGACACAGCCACTTTGAAGGGTGATTTGGCAAAGGGTAGTGGAGTGAAAACTGCACGTACCCTATGATCTAGAATTTTTACTTTTTTTTTTTTTTTTTTTTTTTTTTTGTGGTACGCGGGCCTCTCACTGTTGTGGTCTCTCCCGTTGCGGAGCACAGGCTCCGGATGCGCAGGCCCAGCGGCCATGGCTCACGGGCCTAGCCGCTCCACGGCATGTGGGATCTTCCCGGACTGGGGCACGAACCCGTGTTTCCTGCATCGGCAAGCAGACTCTCAACCACTGCGCCACCAGGGAAGCCCTAGAATTTTTACTTTTAATCAACTTTAATTTAAAAAAAGGGGGGGGGACTTCCCTGGTGGTCCGGTGGTTGAGACTCCGCGCTTCCACTGCAGGGGGTGCAGGGTTGATCCCTGGTCAGAGAACTAGGATCCCGCATGCCGCGAGACAGGGCCCAAATAAATAAATAAATACAATATTTAAAACAAAAAACCCCCCAAAACCCAAAAAAACCCCAGGGAGCTCCCTGGTGGTCCAGTGGTTAGGACTCGCTGTGGCCTGGGTTCAATCCCTGGTCGGGGAACTAAGATCCTGGAAGCTGTGCGACGTGGCCAAAAAAACAAAAACAAAAAAGCAAACACAAAAATAACTCCACACAGCAACAGAACAACAAAAATACAAAGAGCCCTTTCTCTATAAAAGCATCCATTACTTACAGAATTCAACATCCTCACCCAAATTAACCATGTAGACATTTCTGAACATAGCTGTGCTGTTTTATATTTTTTGAAAATTTCTTTCCGGGGAATTCCCTGGCGGTCAAGTGGTTGGGATTCTGCACTTCCACTGTAGGGGGCACAGGTTTGATCCCTGGTTGGGGAACTAAGATCCTGCAATCCACGCAGCGAGGCCAAAAAAAAAAAAATTTTTTTTTCCTGAAGATGTTTTGTTATAGTGGTATTCTAATTTGAGTGGCTCCTCCTCAATTTCCCCCCAAATTGG
This sequence comes from Mesoplodon densirostris, assembly GCF_025265405.1. Taxonomy (NCBI): domain Eukaryota; kingdom Metazoa; phylum Chordata; class Mammalia; order Artiodactyla; family Ziphiidae; genus Mesoplodon; species Mesoplodon densirostris. Next base: position 86,737,458 of record NC_082676.1, on the reverse strand, counting down.
GCAGCTGTAAATATCTTGTGCCAACAGCCTTTAGTACTGGATTTTTTTCTCAAGAGCATTGTTAGACACATGGTGGGCGCAGTGTTACAGACCGTGGCTCCAGCACGGTCACGCCACCCCGGCCTTCAGGGCCGACGGCCACTCACTATGAACCCAACTTGGGCAAATCCCTTAACCTCAGTTTCCTGATTTTAAAAATGGGGATTGAAGTCCCTATTACAAAAAAATCAAACAAGATTTTGTACATGCAAACTGTACAACTATACAGTGTTTAAGAGTGGCTATTATTTTAAAACTATTTCTTGTGAAAAACACGTTGATTCGTTCTCAAGCACTTAAGTATTTACTTTGTGCTCTTTCAGGCACAGAACTAGGCTGTGATCATTTACTCAGAACAGACTGCCTTTATTCTTTAAACATTAGTACAGGTTCTTTGCATATTCTGGATAAAAACAGTTTTATTGATCAATCATGTCTTCCCCCCTCACCCATTATATACTGATCCATTTTCCATTATAGTCTTATGGGTTTTTATTATAAATTTTATGTTATCAAACCCATTATTAATTTCATCATTGGTGTGATTTTAGTGTTCAATAATCTCAAAATTGGATCCTTTCCAGTTTTCTTTTAGCGTATCAGATTTTTTTTAAAAATGTACTTCCTTGACTCATGTGAGGTTTATTGTGATACATTTTTCTCCAACTGCTATAGTTTATTGCCATAGCATTAATCATAATGGCTCCATTTTCCGTAATTTTGTTTCATTCAATCTGTTATGTATTATTACATAACATACAAGAGGGGTTTGTATGTGTTTTAAGGTCTAATTCTATTTCTGCTTTGTTTCTCTGTCTTAAATCAGTATCACTTGTTAAGCCTGATGTGTGTTTTTTAGGTGTGATGGGGTAAGTCCCCCATTGTGACTACCTTTTGCTACAGTGTATTTCCGGCCTTGGTGCTAAGCCGGCTCAGCCTCCCTCCCACTCCCACTAAGAGTCCCCCCAGCATCTTCTTGTAATCCCTACGGCTCCTTGGAGTAGGGTTTCAGGAAGTCCCGAGCCCTTCCCCTAATCTGCTCCTCCTCTGGTATGAGTGCTGTAGAGAAAAGGCATCTCGCTAAAGGCTGTTTTGAAGGTAAGGTTCCAGTGGACAGGTTACCTGTTTTGCTGGAGATTATACTCACCCAGCCAGTATCAGGCCTTTTCTCTGCCAGCGTCCGAACATAATCCGGGCCCTGTGTTAAGTAGATTGAGGAATGAAGACAAGACGTGGTCTAGCCCACCCCCACCCCCCCACCGTTGGCCTGCTGAGAGGAGCCGGCGACGCCCCACGCCTGCCTCGGGGCACCGCCGTGCAGGGCCAGGAACTTACTCGGAACGGATCCAAAAGCTGCTCTATCTGCCGGTCCTTTCTGCTGTTTTCCTCTTCTAAGCGCCGAAGCTTTGTTCTCATCAGATTCACGTTGCTTTTTTGCATGTGTAATGACTGAAGGAAAGAAGGACCACACACACACACACACACACACACACACACACATCCCGGTGAAACACTGAGTTGGAGAGGTGTTTCACAAGCTGCCTGGTTCCCAATCAGGGCGTCGCGTGTGCAGTGGGTGAGGGAGGTCTGGACGTCACAGTGAAGGCTGGGCCGGGGAGTAAATACCCCATTAGGTGCAGGGCTACCCAGGCAACTAGGAACTCTGCCCCACACAATGCCAGCAGCACCCCTGCCACAGACAAATGCTGCTCCGCCAGTCGATACTGCCAGCAGCATTTCTGGAAGGTGCCCATGTGACACGCTCGCCTCCATGTCCGTGTGACAAAGCCCATGTTCTTCACACACCACATACCATCGTAGTCTTATGTCCATTTAAAATTCTTATCCTCAACTAAGGCTCAGCTGGTCGGAGCAGTGGTTCCCAAACGTATAGCTGTGGATGAACTTTTCACCAGTCTGTGGTGAACTTAGAGGGAAGACTGTCAGTTTTTCATAAAACTAAGTTTGTTCAGTTTTTACCACTCTCCTGTATTTTGAAATTATGCCCTTCCTATTATTTCGGACAGATATAGTTCTTTTATGAAATGGTGATGGTAGGGTATTTTTAAAGTTTGTTTTCAACGTCCTCACTTGAAAAAGCTTTTCCCACGTTACCAAGGGCTTTCCCGCTTAAAGTCAACAGAGAACAGAGGGAAACACTACCTTCTTCAGCTCAATGATCTCGTCATACATGTCCTCCTTCTCTCTGTAGACAGGGGTCCCAGGAACATAACCTGCAGGGAGACACACAACCCTCTGAAAAGACTGTCTGCAAAGTAGAAGGAATTCTTGGCCATACCTTAAGGGAAACCTGGAGGTTAATGAAATTATCCTTTTTTTTTTTTACTTCTTTCCCCAGAAGTAAGGAAACCGAAACTGGTATTGATATAGAAAGAAGAAGCAAGAGAAAACTAAAAGATGTGACCACGGGGCTTAATTATAGTAAAAGGATTAACGGAGGGGGTCAAAAGGAGAAGTGCTGTCTTTAGATTTTAAACAGCAAACAGATAAAAAGACAAACAAAAACAAACGTGGTCATGTCATCATGCAGATGACAGCACCCAGTCCGATGGCTAACGGTAGGTACAGTGTACACTGCTCTCTGCTTCCATGTGATCCCTAACGGGTCAGGACTCAAACACACCAGGCTGAAACAGTGCTGCCAGCTAGCAGTGTGGCAAGGTGACCATCCCTGGCACCAGGACAAGGTTCCTCTGTGCTTCCCATGGGGCCAGGGCCGACAAGCAAAGCAGTAAAGCTGAGAGAGGAAGCACGTGGGTAAGACCAGATAGGAAGACAGAAACATGAAAACCAACCGATTCTTTTTGGTGAGATCTGGGGGTTTTATTATACTTGCAGTTTTCATTTCTGAGATTGTTTATACAACAAATTTAAATACAACCCTAAGTTTAGGGAGATAGGCACCACTGAAGCCCGGGACAATGTCTCTGTCCACATCGGGAAAGCCGCTTTCCAGGAGGGCAGGATGGACTTTCAGGGGTCACTGTCCTCAGGACACTCTGACTGAGGGAGCCCCAGATCTCACTTTGTCAGAGCACACCCACCAATCCCCATGCCCTTCCGCTCTGCTCTTCCTCAGTCGTGGCTGTGTCACCATCAACGTGCTCACAGTGGCTGGCAGAATGCCTGAGATTTGACCTCTGCATTCTTTCAGCTCCGGTCAAATAGTCAGGGGTGTTGCTGGCGGTGGGGCGGGGGGCGCGGTTGGTCCATGCACACTCCAAGGTGAGGTCTGATTTCAGGGCTGGGGTCAGACTTCCTGGTTTCAACGTGCATGGATTTAATATGACAGGTACAAGCAGAGACAACGTAAGGCACTGCCTCTAATTATCAGTCTTCAGGGTTGAAGAAAGCTTAGGGAGACCAGTGGTGTGTGAGAAACGTCCAGCCACCGGCCCTCAAAATAAACAAAGCCCTGATGTGTGGCGTTTGCCCACTCCCGCGGTGTGCGTATCCCCGGCACACCCAATCTCAAGCTGCCGGTGTGACATGGGACAGCTCACATAACTCCTCAAGCCAGCAGGAGCAGCTCCAACACACGACTGCCCGCAGTGCCCAGACAAGCCAGGACCCAGGCGGCAAACGTCAGGAACCACACCACATGCTGCGTAAGAGACATGAGGCGCGATGTCTTTGAGAAGATCAAAACCAGTGCGGCTCAAACGAGTCGTATTAAACGCCCTATGCCAAGTCACCACCCGAGATTTCTAAGACGCTCCCCTTGAGCAGGAAGGGTTTCTCCCGGGCGACCACATACCTTGCTTTGTGCTTCCCAGACACAGCTTCTGGGGGGTTAAGGACATTCGGCTCCCGAGAGGCACACTGCCCGCTGTCCTCAGAGACCTCCAGGAGGCCACTTTCCTCGGCTTAGAGTGATAAGGTGACTCTAAAAAGCCAATGTGTGGTTTTAGAGGTGCAAAGTATCAATGCCCGCTCAACATATGTGCTTCAGAGAGACAAAAATGATAAAGCAAAAGATTCACAAGGGCATGACCACCCCAGAGGAACACATTCTGACAAAAATTAAAACTATAGTTATGATTTGTAGGTATACTTACGTTTGTTTTTTACTTTTTATTATAGGGAAATAACGGGACATTTATTTTAAAATATGAATCTAAAATTCTACCAATATTACAGTCCTTAATTTCCCATTCAATTTTTTCAGATGCGTATGTGTTTTTATACAGCTGCAGTCATAGTGCACACACAATTTTGTATCCTTTATACTTAACACTGTAAATATTTTTTCATGTTGCTGTCAATACATAGCGTGCAAGTAATAATATTTGGAACTTGATATGCAAAACGGCTAGAAGAAATGAGAAAAAAAATATATTTTTCCAGGGCATTTTTGATTTTGTCATCAAAACAACGGAAAGGTTTTAAAATTATATTTTAATCTGGAATCTTACCTCTAATTATGTGAAATAGAGATTATGCAAACTTATGCAAAACCAAGCTATTCATAAAACATGCTTATATTTCTTAAATACCAAAGAAATTTATATCTGTAGAAGGTCCTGGGATTCTAAATCTAATACATTTAATTTTTAAAATTTCTAAGATTTTTCCATGGCTTCAGAATTTATGGAAAATTTCCCATTATTGTTTAGGGTGAAGGAGTAAAGACACATTGGACCCTGAGGCATTTCCACTCATCCAGGACCACTGTGCTCCACTTCCAGGAAACGTGGAAGGCCTTCCAAACTTTACACATGCATCTAAGTGCTCATTTATGAAGGTATATTAGTGATCGGAAAACACCCACTAACGACATTTCCCTCCTAAATGTATGGGATTTATCGATAAGTAGTAAGGATTCCCAAACATGTACACCTATGGATAGAGCTGCGAAGGAAGAAGAAAAAAGGCAGCAGGCGGTGGAAACCTGTCGGCGTGGAAGGACCGGAAACTGGCCGCCTCAGAGCACTGTGAGGCCCGAAAATCTCAGAGCGTGGGTAGCTGCAAACCCACGTGGCCCCGGACTGGGCAGTGAAGAGAACCACTTATGAAGTGAACGGGACAGGCTTGATTCCTTCTGTCACGGCCCGGAAATCAGACAGGCGCACACCTATTAAGGGAGTGTTAGGAGGGCAGGCTGGGGGTGTCCCAGGGAGGGAACACAGAGCGTCCTGTCGCAGTGTCCATGTTGGATGAGCAAGGTACCTGGGGTCAGCACTGGTGCGGGGACAGGCGTCAGGCATGGCCGGGGGAGAGCACGGTGGGGGGCAGGCAGGGCCAGAGCCACTGAGCCACAGAGCACATCTCTTAGCGGGTTTTAATGCTTTGGGGGTTCTGGCCATCCTAAATTACGTGAAACACAATTCTGACATTTATAGAAATCGAGATAAAAGTAATTTGATTACTAGCATTTTCAACACTTGAAATGCTTGACGTCCAGCAAGAATAATGAGAGATGTCTCACATTTGCCTTAGGTACTTTCTAGACAAGAAGGACTGAAACAAAGTGGTCTGAAAAGAGAAGGTTTAAAACACAAACACCCATACTTTCACTTTATATCAAGTCTCAATTTTCTCCACGGAAGGAGAGCCAGGACCTGTAAAATCCAGATCGCTAGATGGTTTGTTTCTAATGCTTGTATCTGTTTGTAATATAAAACATGCTTTCTTCTCTTTGCAGGAATTTATCTTTCTGATTATGTTGTTCCTGAGCTAATATGAAAGTTCACTTGTATTCTCTGAGTGTGTCATATATAAGACAGTATGTTTCAAATACTTATGTATATAAGAAATGTAAGCATACACATATTGTACATACGCACATAGATAATAAGTCAGGCAAGGCCACAGGCTTGTGGGCAGCAAAAGGAAGCCAATCTAGGATTTGGTTTGTCACAAAGGCCTCGGGAAACGTAAAATTCAGCATAGCACCCAGATGAACAGCTCTGTGTCTCGGGGAATAAATTCTGCGTTTTCTTCACTTTGGCAGCGCTGGGAAGCGTATGGCGACTTGAGAAAGAGAACATGAAAGGCCGAGAAGCACTGTGTGTGTTGGGAGGGAGGAGGGGGGCTCAATGGGACAGTGACAGCTCAGGACCTCAGCCCTCGCTGGGCCTCCTCCCGCTGGGACGCCTGCGGGGGGCGGTGACCCCGGGAGTGAGCGCCTGAGGTCCCAACACGAAACGGGGCCAAGTGGCAGAAGGGTCGTGCCTCAGTGACCCTACGGGTTCAGAGAAGAAAGCGGTCCTGATCTTCCTCGCAGGACACTGGGGAAGGAGGGCTTCCAACCACCATTTTCTGAGTTAAACTGTGGAAACTTGAGGGATGGGGGCCTGGTCATACTTACTCGGCGATGTAGGGGGAGGTCTGTGGAAACTCTTCCTTTTTGCTTTCTGAAAGGAAGAAGAAACGATGGAAAGCAGGTTGAGCCTTCTTGACCAGCCCAAGCGGTCCCAACCCGGAAGCGCCAGTGCGTTCAGAATGGGCGGGGCCGGTAGATTCACTGGCCAAAGCGGAGTGCAAGCAAAGGAGGGAACAGGCCACAGGGAGGTGCCCCCGACACAGGAGCAGCAGCCCAGCCTGCGTCCAGCAGAGACGGAGGTGCGCGCACTCAGATCTGCCCTGAAGGTACCACCAGCGGTCCCCACGCCCCCCTGGAGCACGGGGCTGTGACTGTCCGCAGGGGGGACTCAGCAAGATGAAACCTGAGAGTGAAGCCGAGGGGAAGGTGCAGCAGGAGTGGCCCGCCTGGAACCCGGGGGCCCCTTCCATGCCTTCTTCCCCGATCTGCTTCACACCGGACAGAGAACCCCACTTACTTCCCTGCCAGCGGAAACACTGAAGTGCTCCGTGCAGGCTGACTTTCCCCCAGGAGATTGGTCCGGATCCCTCCTCCTCCCGGGAGCATCTTGGGCCCATGCCCCCAGTGGCGTGGAGGGAACACTCTTAGCTCTGCGGAGGTCCTGCGCCTCAGATGACAGGCCCAGGATGCTGCCCCTGGAGTCCCCAGAGCTGCGGTGGGGCGTGCTGGGGCCGCCTTCCCCCAGGGCTACGTGCTGCGGTTAGGCTAGAATTTTTTTTTTTTTTTTTTTTTTTGCGGTACGCGGGCCTCTCCCGTCGCGGAGCACAGGCTCCGGACGCGCAGGCTCAGCGGCCATGGCTCACGGGCCCAGCCGCTCTGCGGCATGTTGGATCTTCCCGGACCGGGGCACGAACCCGTGTCCCCTGCATCGGCAGGCGGACTCTCAACCACTGCGCCACCAGGGAAGCCCTGGGCTAGAATTTATCTGCTGGGAGGCGAGCCCCTGCCAAGGTCTCCTTTCTCACACCTCAGCCTCCGACTGCATCACGGAGCTCTGCTTCCGCCCCCGCACCCCCGTTACGTGTCAGGACTGGGGGGCTGGGGGCGGGGGGAGTGCAGGCCCAAACCAGATGCAGGATAGGAACTTGTCATCAGCCTCAGAAGTACTCAGCTCACGACTCACTTCTGGGTAAAAGTTTTAAAATTATAATCTAAGTTATTCAAATCCACCAGAGGGCTTTGAGCTTTTCAAACTCGGAGCAGCATTTGGAATTTGTGACGGGGCGCTAAACACAGTATCTGTGGGAGGCTGCGTGGGGAAACCGGGGCAGGCACGCCTCCCCTCCCCCGATAGCTCACCGTCTCTGAGTCAGAGTCGAAGGTTATTGCAGACAGGCTGTCATCCCCCTGGAGGAAGAGATGCAAACAGTGGAAGCTTCAGGCGCCAGCTTGGCTCCACAGTCACCCTGACAGAGTGGGAGCAGCCGGGCCCACCCATCCAACTCAGAGCTTCGGTCCACAACACCCACAGCAGGAGGAGCCAGTCTGTCCCGTCGCATCCGAAGCAACGGGTGGGGACACAGAACAAAACTCTGCCGGTGTGGATTGATTGCAAACAGGTATAAGGGCCTTTTCTGGGTAACAGAAGTGTTCTAAAACTCGATTGTGGTGGATTGCACAGCTCTGTAAATTTACTAAAAATAACTGAATTGTATACTTAAAATGGATGTATTTTATGGTATGTAAAGTATACTTCGATAAAGTGTTTTAAAAATCTCTGTAAAGATTTGCAAGAACAAGTAACAATGAGTAGCTCTGGAAAGGTGCCTGGGGAACAGGAGAGGGAAGACACTTTATCATATACTCTTTTATATATTTTTAATTTTGTACCATGTATTATCAGTTTAAGAAATGAGAATAAACAAAACAAAAACTTACAAAAAACAAAACAAAACAAAACAAAACTCTACCGGCCCCACCCCTCTAGGTGGTCACAAACCACCGAGGTGGGATAGGGAGGGTGGGAGGGAGGGAGACGCAAGAGGGAAGAGCTATGGGAACATATGTATATGTATAACTGATTCACTTAGTTATAAAGCAGAAACTAACACACCATTGTAAAGCAATTATACTCCAGTAAAGATGTTTAAAAAAAAAACTAAACAAACCAAAACTCTGCTGGCAGGGCTGCTCCAGGCCTGTCAGTCTAGCGACACCATCTCCACAGAATTGACAAATGCTTCTTTTTTTTTTTTTTAATTTAATTGAAGTATAGTTGGTTTACAATACTGTGTTAGTTTCAGCTGTACAGCAGTGATTCAGTTACATATATACATATTTCAGATTCTTTTCATTATAGGCTATTACAAGATACTGAATATAGTTCCCTGAGCTACACAGTAAATCCTTGTTGTTTATTTTATATACAGTAGTGTGTATCTGTTAATCCCATACTCCTAATTTATCCCTCCCCCAATGAACGGTTCTTGATAAAAGTATTTCATCTTTGTATCAAAGCACAAGGAACCTGTGACTGCATCCTGGTGAGAACAAATCAAAGTCATTCACGTATCCATCAGTACACGAGTTATCTGGGCGTATAGAGGTTCCTACCTTCTGATTCCAGTGATCTGCCCTGGCCCAGGGAGTAAAATAAAACCTGTACTAACATCAGCACTAGCATGTCAAGGAGAAAAGGGAACTTTCCCAAGAGAATGATGTGTCTGTGTTAACACACTTACTCAGGTTTAAACCCTACCAAGAGAGAAAGCAGAACAATTTCTAAAATCCCTTCACCATACTGTACGGTTGACCTAAAATGCTGATACTGAAGTTAGGACTGAATGCCCCTATTATGAGCCAATAATGCCATATCTGGGTGGCGGTGTAACTACGTTTCAGCGAGCTGTCTGGAGTGCAGGTGAGTCCATGCAGTGCTGTAGCGGGACTGGACTGCATTCTGGAAAGCACGTGTATCGTCTGCAAGGTTAACTATCAGTACATTAGCAACAGCTCTGCTGGCCGCTTGAACTTTTATTAAAAACGTACGGCCGCACAATCACACGGACGGGGGGCAGCTGTAACGGGGGGCACCCTTCCGGTGCGCACCTCGTAAACAAGGAGAGTCCAGCGTAAGGCTGCAGAGGGACTGGATTCGGGGGGCGAGGGGGAGGTAGTGCGTTCCAAACAAACAGACTCTTTAAAAAATCAGCCACTGAATTAGTTTTCTGATGTCATTAAACAGGTGACATTTTAAGGTATAAATAGCAAACGATACTTATAAAGTTTTCATTGAACCAAGTATATGGAAATGATGTGCAAGATTGAGGCAGGGAAGGCAGGGAACTGGTATACATACGATGTAGGAGATCAGGGAAGCCAGTCAAAGCTCAGTCTTAGTCCCCTGGCATCACAAAGGACAGCCCGCCAACCATGAAGGTGCGTTGTTAACAACTGCATAGAAAAGTAGCAATACTTTCTTTTGTGAATACTTGTCACTATTCTTTGTTCTGAATAAAGTCTTGAAAACTTTTTAAGGACCTGCAGTTTCTACGAGGGAATGAGGTTACGTGTGTGGTGAACACAGCGAAGTGGTCTCTGTCTTCATAGGTGGGCTCACCCACACCATCACTTCCCCCCCAGTCAGTCCCCCTCAAACTCTGCTACCCTCCATGCTGCCAGTCAGAAGGAACTAAACAAGCAAAGTATAAGTATCTGAAATCATAGAACAGCTCAAGATCCACCCCTTCAGTCAGCAGCATGAAAGAGACCATACACAGTGTTAAAAAAAGAAACAAAAGAGCACGTTAACGGCCGAGTCATTCTTCCTTCTCTAAGTATGATCTGAGCTGCCACGCATTCCTACATGAAATCGCATTCAAGCACCGTGAGTCAGGAATCGCAGGGCGGTGATGCTGGTCACGCCCCTCACCCCTCTGCATCTCAGCTTCCTCGTCGACAAGGAGGACACGTTCTCCTACCAGGATTTTTAAAACATTAAATATATACTAATTAAAACACTGGGGAAAAAAGACATAGTGTCCAGAAAGAGATGCAGGAACATACGGGGATTTAGTATATGGTAAAAGTGGGGAAGGAATGCATTCACCCAGGAGGCATCTTCCAGAACGGTGGGGTGAGGAGTGTGGAAGGCCCTCTCCTCAACAAAACAACCCTTTAACAGAAGAAGCCACGAAACAATCAATCTTTTGCAGTTTCTGGAAACTGACCTAAAAGCACACAGCTATGGAGAAAAATTCATTCAAAAAAATCTACTAAGTCCAGGGAAGAACGTCAAGCGTCAGGGGCACCCCTCAGCTCCCCGTCTCCATCTGATAGAAAGGATTCCAGAGAGCTCTCCTCCAGGCAGGTGCAGTCAACACAACAGGGGTGGTGGTGGATCCCCTGCCCCCAGCTCCCAGAAGTAGGGTGTAAGCTCTACCCCAGAGGCGGCAGGCTAAGACTTCCCCTGTGCTTGTAGGGCAGAGGGTCCACGCAGGGAGGGGCAGGCCCAGAAGGAGTGTCACTCCGGGGAAACACTGCGCTGTCCCTGCTGTGCAGTGGCCCAGAGGTCCTCCCCAAAGGGAGAGGCAGGACGACAGCTGTGCCGAGGGGACTGACTGTATTTGTATCAGAGAGTGGAGAACTGCACGCGTCCCTGATGCCATTGCCAAGTTGAAGACAAAGTGGGGAGCGATCCCGAGGCCCCCAACTCCACGGTCACGCAGCAGAGAGCACACTGGCAGAGCAACCAGAAGGTGAAGAGGCCAGAGCGCCCTCCTGAGGTCACAGGCAGCCCCGAGGCTCAGGGAGGCTGCTGGCAAGCACTGGAGTGCTCCTGTCAGAGCAGGCTTGGGCTGCTGCAGACACAGTCCCCACGCTGCACCCACATCAACCAAAGGGCGGGAGCCCTGGTGGTGCTGGGGCTTTGGCGCCACTGCTGAGCAAACCCTGGCTGAATGATAAACTACCCTGACCCAAGAGCAGACCCCAGGAAGCCAGGCTTCAAAGTACAATGACAGGCATCCCCGAAGTCCAGAGAACCACACGCGTGTCCAAGGTTGCCCTCTCAGGAGAGACGGGAGAGGGAAAACCCATATGCGCTAGTTCCCCGTTGCACGTGGGCAAAAATGTAAACCCCTGAACTGTGACAGCAGCCTACACACACACACATACACACACACACACACCACTCAGTGGTCAAGGGCAAAAATCTGCCGGCCCAGGGGGTGAAATCCAACCTCTGACCAACAAGTGGCTTCTGCTGACCCAAGGGTAACCCCTAGGTAGTTGGGCTAAATGATTTAAACAAGAAAAAATCTGAGCAGGGAAACAGAGGCTGCACGGTGCAGGGAAATCGACTTCACACAGTTAGCTCAGCCAAGTCACTCGGCACATAAACCAACGACTGAGCAAACCACATCAACCCCATGGGGAGGAGTTGCTGTAATATATTATCTAAATGTCTAGTTTTCAACAAAAAACGATGAGACACACAGAGAAACAGGAAAGTGTGACCAATAAACAGGGGGAAAGAGCAGGCGATAGAAACTACTTCTGAAGGGCCCAGATGATGGACCTGGCGGACAAAGGCTTCTAGAGCAGGGAGAGCCGTAGAGCAGGGAACAGAGAATCTTACAAGTAGTAAACGCCCTGTGAATGCTCTTATTATCTTGCTCTAGAAACTGTGAGCCCTTTTAGTAGTGTTGGCCCTTAAATCACCAGGGACCACGCCCAGGCTCCACTTCACCCCTGTGGCTCTGCCCTGGCCAGCGGGGCCTGCTCACGGCCACGGCACAGTGGGCTCCCTGGCACCGCGGTAAGTGCTCTGTGAAGTTCACGAGCAAGCCCAGAGGCGGCTGTGTTCCAAGGGACTCGGGGGATTGGACAGACTGGACAGTGCCTGTTCCCAAGAGGTTCTTGCCTGGTTGAGAACAGACGTAAGCTCAGCAGAGAAATTGCCAGTTAGCCTGGGCCAAAGGCGGCGAGTCTCCTAAATGCCCGGAGAGCCCTGCCCCAGCCTCTTCCACAGACTGGGTTCCTGGAGCCCAAGGCACTGGGGCTCAGCTTGTCTTTGTGTCCTCAGAGGCCGGCATGTATAAGGGGCTTAACAAACGCTTCTATGTGCAAGAACGTTTACAGCAGCATTGTTTCTAACAGCACAAACGTGAAAACGAGAGTAAAAGTGGGCTTCCCTGGTGGTGCAGTGGTTAAGAATCTGCCTGCCAATGCACAGGACACGGGTTCGAGCCCTGGTCCAGGAAGATCCCACGTGCCACGGAGCAACTAAGCCCGTGCGCCAAAACTACGAAGCCTGTGCTCTAGAGCCTGTGCTCTAGAGCTTGAGCTCGGCCACAAGAGAAGCCACCAGAATGACAGGCCCTCGCACCGCTAGGAAGAGTAGCCCCCGCTCGCCGCAACTAGAGAAAGCCCGCGCGCAGCAATGAAGACCCAATGCAGCCAAAAATAAATGTAAATAAAATAAATAAATTAAAAAAGAAAAAAGAGTAAAAGCAAGGAAATGGAGAGTTAAAAGAGGGGTATCCTATTAGGTTAGTGGTTTTTTTTTTTTTTTTTTTTTTTTTTTTTTTTGTGGTACGCGGGCGTCTCACTGTTGTGGCCTCTCCCGTTGCGGAGCACAGGCTCCGGACACGCAGGCTCAGCGGCCATGGCTCACGGGCCCAGCCGCTCCGCGGCATGTGGGATCTTCCCGGACCGGGGTACGAACCCGTGTCCCCTGCATCGGCAAGCGGACTCTCAACCACTGTACCACCAGGGAAGCCCAGGTTAGCGTTTTAATTTTTATTTTTAAAAAATATTACTTTCCATTTTTGCATGAGTAATAATTGTTGAGATTATTTATTTATTTATTTATTTAGGCCACGCCACACGGCAGGCGAGATCTTAGTTACCCCACCAGGGATCAAATCCGTGCCCGCTGCAGTGGAAGCACAGAGTCTTAACCACTGGACCGCCAGGGAATTCCCACGTTAGAGTTTCAAAAAAAATTTTTTTTAATTGAAGTATAGTTGATTTACAGCATTGTGTTAGTTTCAGGTGTACAGTAAATTGATTCAGTTATATTAGACATATATTTTTTGAAATTCTTTTCCATTATAGGTTATTTACAAGATATTGAATATAGTTCCCTGTGCAATATGGTAAATCCTTGCTGTTTACATTCCACATATAAGTGAGATGATGCAGTATTTGTCTTTGATGTATTTCTTTTTGTTTTTTAAATGAAGTAGAGTTGACTTACAATGTTGTGTTAGTTTCAGGTGTACAGCAAAGTGATTCAGTTATATGTATATATATATAAAGTTAGAATTTTAAAAATCATGTTTTTGAAAATGTGTGGATACGGGAAGATGCTAGGAATAAATGAAATGGCAAAGGTTACAAAACAATATAAATATGATCTCAAGTTTTAAAAAGCATATGAAAACAAAGTGATGCATTGAAAAAAGGTCAGAAGGAAATACACCAAACATTAGCTGTGGTTTTCTGTAGGCAGTTAGATCATGGGTAATTGATTTTCTCTACTGGGCATGAATAACGTTTATAATCACAATATGAGAAGTTGAAGGAGCAGTAACTGGGGTCACTGTAGACGGGCAGGCCTTCCAGATGAGGCAGGACTTGGTGCCTTGAGGGACACGTAGGAAACTTCAGCAGCTCCAGTGGCAGCAGCATTGAGCCCCTGCTTGGGGTGAGCTCTGTGCAGCCATGCAGGGTACTGCCATCTCTGGGAGAAGGAGGCAAAGTGAGCCAAGTTCCCTTTGTCTGGAGCCCTCCAAAGGCTTCCCACTGTGGCCCGAAGAAATTCAAACTCCGTGCATGGCCTGCAAGGCTCTCCATGGTCAGGCCCATGGCTCCCTTCCATCCACACCCATGCCCTTGAGGAGATCCCAGCAAGCTTTCTTCCAGGCCCTGGCACCACTGCACTTTCTCACCCCAGGACCTTTGCACCTGCTGGTCCCACTGCTCTCTGATCTTTACCAGACTGCCTCCTTCTCATCAGTGACATCAGGACACTCCGACTTCTCAGAGTGGCTGTTCCTGGCACCCAGTCTAAAGCAGCCTCCCCAGTCCACCTCCGTCACATGGGCTGTTGTATTTTCTGCAGCGCACTTTCCGCTTTCTGACTTGATGGACATGATCTGTTTTTTACCTTGTTCTCCCCCACCCCACCCCACGCCACTGGAATGCAGTTTATTCATTCACAATAGTGTCTCCAGCAGATGGCTGGCGCGCCAGAAACACCAGGTAAACCAAGTCCCCCGCCCTGGAGGCACGGGGTGGGCGGACACTTACGCAGTGAGCTCTGCGGTCGCTGGCTCGGCACAGGCCCGGCTTCGCAGGCGCCGACCAGCGAGGGCACAGTGTCCGGGAGGGCTTTCCGGAAGTGACGGCCAGTGCAAGGACGAGCGGGGGGCTAGAGGCGGCTGGAGGCTGGGCGAGGGGCGGCGACGCCCGGCCAGCCGCACGCGGGCCGGGGCCGGAGGCCCGCTCTTATGCGGTACCAATAATGGCAGCTGTCGCCGGCGATCGCCGGCCCTGCGCCCCCTTCCTCCAGCCCGCGCCCCGGCGAGGAGAGGCAGCCAGGGGACCTCCCCGCCCTCCGCGCTTACCGTCTCCGAGGCAGGCTCCCCAGTGCTCAGGGACATGGCGGCGGCGCTGCCCGATCGCCCCTAGGCGCTGCAGGTACGGCCGTCCGGTTCTGGGGCTCCGCCGACCGCCTGGCTGCCAGCAGCCTCCGGGCCTGCCCGCGAGCCCGCCGCGACCCCGCTGCCATGGCAACCGCGCGGGCCCCCGAGCCCCGGATGTGGCCGGCGCCCCGCGAGGCGGGCCGACCGTAAGCGTGTTCGGGGAGCCCCGGCGGGTCGACAGGCTGCGCGCCCAGAGTGTGGGGCGGAGAGCGGGGCGGAGCTGGAACAGTCCAGCCGCCTCCGAGGCTGCAATGCGAGCCTGTTCACTAGTCAGCAGAGCCGGATATTAATATTTATTAGGTTAACGTTGGAAGGGACAAGGGGCTTCTGCGATGTCCACAGTCTGCCAGCTCTGAACGCCTGGCATTCAGAAAACCATCTTCCTGATCTCGGTACCTTAGGCTCAAGGGTTCTGATGTAGCCACAGGACAATAAAAAATAAGAGTTCGCACTCACTGTATTCAGTGTGCATCATGAAGATCTTTAGGCGAGTTGGGCTGCAAAGTTTATCTAAATTATTAGCAAGTATAACCTGCCCTTTCTTTTCATACAGACCTCCAAGGGCATCTACTCTGTCCCCCTGCCCTGCTTTATTTTTCCAGCCCCCTGGCCTTTATGATCTACAAGAAGTTCCCATGTCTAGCATGTAAGCTCTCTGGAGCAGGGCTGTGTTTTGTTCACGGCTGTATCTCTGTCCTTTGGAACAGGGTCTGGCACATAGCAGGTGCTCAATCAATAGGTATTTGGTGCCCGGCAAGTCATAACTTCTCTGTGCCTGTGTCCTCAAATATAAATTGGAGAAAAGCGTGTGGTGAGGATCAAATCAGTCAGTATCTCTAAACTGCTTAGTGCAGTTGCCGGTTCCAGAGTGAGCACAGTGTGACAGTGTTAGTACACTGTTATGAGGTGAACAAATGAATGAGTGTCCACACAGGGTAGCGTGGTGTAGCAGGAGGAATGCCTGGCGGGTTATTACTGTTCGAATCCTAACACCACCAATTATTATGAGTCCATGGCCCTCGTTTCTTCAGTCTCCTCATCTGTACAACAAAGCGGGTGAGCCACACGGTGGTCGGACGCTGTCTCCCCACAAGCTGGTTAGTGCTCAGGAGCCCAGGTTTAGTAGTTTCACCATCGTCTCCTTGTCTGCAAAGTAGAAACAGTTTCAGGGCTTTTGTTGGCACTGAAGGAGAAAACACAGCTAAAATTCAGCATGGTGCCTGGCACATGGTTAGCACCTCAAAAAAACAAGCTACCAGATAACGCTTTGCCGCTGGTCCAATTACTTGAATGGTATTTTAAATGGCAAAATTTTATTTGTTCTGAAGTTATCCCCTTCACTCATTGGCGCTCCTCTGCTCTGTGAAGCCGTTTCCGGAGTGGTGTCAGATACAGTCTGTACCCCAAGTTCTGGTTCCCTCTTTACACCTGCCCTGATGGATCCTAAAAGAAACCACACGCTCTCCTCTGAGCTGCCACCAGAGTTGTTTATAAAAGGTGAATCTTACCAGGCCTCTCACCTTCTTAACTTCCATCTGCTTCCTCGGGGTATTGTTCACGTGGCAGACAAGTGCTTTCACGATCTAAACTACCTATGCGCCAGTACCTCTTGCTCCTCTCCCTCTCCTGGGGCTCCGCAAACCCCCTGCCCTTCCTGCATCTGTTTCACTTACTTTCTCTTAGTTACAGACGGTTCCAGAATTTCCATGCTTCCACTTACAGTGTTTTGACTTTACAGTGGTGCAAAAGCAATTCATATTCAGTAGAAACCGTACTTCAAATTTGGAATTTTGATCTTCTCCCATGCTGCCGATATGCGGTAGGTAGGATCCTTTCTCGTGACGCTGGGCTGCAGCGGCGAGCTGCAGCTCCCAGTCAACCACGCAATCACAAGGGTAAAAAACCATCCACGTACAGCCATTCTGTACCCAGACAACCATCCTGTTTTTCACTTTCAGTACAGTATTCCATCAATTACATGACATATTCAACACTTTATTATAAAATAGGCTTTGAGGTAGATGATTTTGCCCAACTGTAGGCTAATGGAATTGTTCTGAGCAAGTTTTAGGTAGGTTACGCTAAGCTATGATGTTGGGTGGGTTAGGGGCATTAAATGCATTTTGGACTTACAAACGGGATGAAACCCCATTCCAAGCGGAGGAAGATCTGTCTACTTCGCGGCTGGCGCTTTGCTTCGCTTGCCCGCGCAGACACATGGTCCTTTGGCCGGCGAGGCCACGCCCCTTCATGCATAGCCACGCCCCTTCCGCCGAAAAGCCCTGCCTTCCGGGCGCAAAGCCTGCCGGATCCTCGAGCGCGTATTTGTGAGCGTCCCGGTGGGGGTGGGTGATGGGTCAGGTGGACGCGTTCGGCGGTGGCCTGTCCTTCTCAGCCTGAGCTCGTTCCCCGAGCCTGGGCCCTCTGGGCTCTCAGAATCGCCTCCAGGGCGATTTCACGGTTCCCCACGCCCGCCGTCCCCGTCCTCGCTCCCTCCAAGCCCGGCGGGTCGCACTGTACGGGGCGGGGCCTGCAGCGGTGACGGACGCGAAGCGGGTGAGGCGCGCGCCAGGGAAGGGGTCGCGGTCGCTGTGGCAGGCCCCGCGGGGTCGGGGTTCGGGGCCCGGGACCAGGGCCGGATAGCAGCCTGGGGGCCGCGTGCGTGGCCCGGGCTGGGCCCCGGCACCACCGCGGCCGCCGGCCTGGCGTCCTCAGCGGGGTCCACAGGGAGGGCGCCTTGCGCAAGGACTTAGCCTGGCCAGGGATGGACAGACAGGCGCCCCAGCCCAGGCAGGCCTGCTCCTGACCCGGCAGACAGAGTCATTGGCCACCCCACCCCCCTGCAAGAGCCCACCCTGCGCACAGGACCGACGGGCTCCCTGGACCCTTCCCAGGCCGGACACGCAGGTCCAGTTGCCGCCCCGGGAGGAACCGGCAGTGGGCAGGGCGCCTTCCCCCCCGCACACTGCTGCTGCAGGGTTTTTACACTGACCCTGGGAGGGACAGACACACACCTCCAGTCTGGACTGAGCCGCTCTGCCTCCTACACGTGGCCGGCCCCAGAGCGCGCACACGCCCCTCGCTCTGGCCCGCCTGCAGCCTCGGTCAGCTTCATGCTCCCTTCGTTCTCCCTTCCCACCAGAGTCCCAGGTTGGCCGACTTTGAGCTGCTTAGGCCTCATGCTGTACTTTAGATTCCCTTCCACGTTCACCGCTAGAATTGAGGGCTCTGCTTGCTCTTGACAACCTCTGGTCCCACCTGAGCTGAGGCTTTACATCCATCCCGGCAACTTGGAGTTTCCGTCTGAAGATTGTGGTCAGCTGGCCTGAGGTGAAAGTTCTGGGGCCTGGGCAGGTATGGGGACTGCCTGTGGCTAGGGCAGGTGGGGTCTGGCCCTGACATTGCCTTTGCAGGAACCCCAGCCTCGTCATGGACCCAGAGTGCTCCCGGCTCCTCCCTGCTCTCTGTGCCGTCTTGGCAGACCCCAGGCAGCCTGTGGCAGATGACACTTGTTTGGAGAAGCTGCTGGACTGGTTTACAACAATAACCGAAGCAGGTAAGGGTGAGGGTGCTGCTGTTGACATTCCCCAGAGGTCAGAGGGTGCCGGGCTCCCCTGTGCTCGGGAAGGACTGTCTATCCGGTGTCCTTCCTTCATATCTTAAAGATTCCCTCTGGCTTTGGGGGCACGGCAAGCTGAACCTAAGGGGATGATCAGGAGAGCTTGAGCTGCAGACCTCCTGTTATTCAGGCCACGCTAGGTGGCTGCCGAGGCCACGGGACAAACTTATCTTGTTTGCATTGCATTTTTTTTGTTTTAAGAAATCGGTTTTTTTTTTTTCTGATTATGTAAGCAATACATATTCTTTAAATAAAACTTGAACAGCATAGAGGAGTAAAGAGGAAGATTAAACCACTCCAAACATTTTTTTCCTTCCAGCCTTTTTTCTTAACACATCATAATTCTGTACTTTTTTTATAAAAATGAGGTCACACCGTAAATACAACATATCTTGCTTTTTCTCTCTTACTGTCCTAGTGGGTGTTTTACCCACTGACACGTTGATTTTATTGACTATGTCAGTTTGCTCTGTGAATGGACGTTAATTTTACAATTAGTCCACTGTTGTTAGATGTCTGTGTTTCTAATGTGTCATTATTATAAATAACGACATAATGGCTTTTTTTGGACGTAAATCTGCTCGTGTAAATGTTTGACTGATAATTGTTTTAGTGTGGATTAAGTGTCATAAATTTCTGCTATTTGTTTCTTTCGTTTACCCTGTTCTTTTACCCTCTTTTGAGTTGAATATCTAGGTCTGTTTTGTTTTCTCATAGATGCATTTAAGGCTACACATGTCTCTGAAGGTATCACTTTAGCTGCACCCTGCAAGTCTTACTATGCGGTGCTTTTGTTGTGATTTACTTCCAAATATTTCGTACTTTTCATTATAATATCTCTTCATCCACAAATTATCAATATTTAAAAGGGTATCTTTAGATTCATGACATGGGTTTTTTTTTCAGTCTTTTTATTACTGATTTCTAATTTATTTCATTGGAGTTAGAAAGTATTTGTATGTTGATTCTTTTATATCTGTTGAGGCTTTTATCGTGGCGTAGTACACAGACCATTTTTGCACATATTCTATAGATTTCTCTATAGGATATTATTTTTTGGTATTTATAGAGTCCTCAATTGTGGCCTAGTAGTTAAATTTTTAAAAAATCTTTTTAATTGAAGTATAGCTGATTTACAGTGTTGTGTTAGTTTCTGGTGTACAGCAAAGCGATTTTTTTTTTTTGTATATATATACACACACACTTTTTCATAGTCTTTTCCATTATAGTTTATTACAAGATATTGACTCTAGCTCCCTATGCTATACAGTAGAACCTTATTGTTTATTTTATATATAGTAGTTTGTATCTACTAATCCCAAACTCCTAATTTATACCCCCCTTTCCCCTTTAGTAACCATAAGTTTGTTTTCTATGTCTGTGAGTCTGTTTCTGTTTTGTAAATAAGTTAATTTGTATCATCTTTTTTTAGATTCCACATATAAGTGATATCATATGATATCTGTCTTTCTCTGTCTGACTTACTTCACTTAGTATGATAATCTGTAGGTTCATGCATGGTGCTGCAAATGGCATTATTTCATTCTTTTTTATGGTTGGGTGATAGTCCATCACACAGACACACAGACACAGACACAGACACAGACACACACACACACACACACACACACACACACACACACACCACACACACACTCTTTATCCATATCTGTCGCTGGACACTTAGGTTGCTTCCATGTCTTGGCTGTTGTAAATAGTGCTGCGATGAATTTTGGGGTGCATGTGTCTTTTCGAATTATGGTTTTCTCCAGATATATGCCCAGGAATGGGATTGCTGGATTATATGGTAACTCTATTAAATATTATTTTTAAATAGCTTTATTTGAGATACAGTTTACATACCATGAAATTGATCTATTTAAAGTGTGTAATTCACTGGTTTTTAGTAAATTCACACAGTTTTGCCACCATCCAAAGTTATTTTTGCAACATTTTCATCCCCTTAGAAGAAACCTGGTATC
This sequence comes from Mesoplodon densirostris, assembly GCF_025265405.1. NCBI lineage: Eukaryota > Metazoa > Chordata > Mammalia > Artiodactyla > Ziphiidae > Mesoplodon > Mesoplodon densirostris. Next base: position 86,716,821 of record NC_082676.1, on the reverse strand, counting down.
CATTAGCAGTTAACCTCTATTCCCTCCTCCCCCAGCCTGTATGTATTTTCCTCAGTGTTGTACATGATGAAAAAAATATAGTCTCCATACTTGTTCCTTTAAAGTTTACATTGTTAAAACCTGTGATGTTCTTGCTAATTTGTTTGCTTAATTGTTTTTGAGAGATATGTGAAAATCTTTAAGATGGTGGATTCAACAATTTCTCTTTGAAATTCTGTCTTTTTTCCCCCTTTGTATATTTTGAAGTTAGGTTAGATATGTACAGTCTTAGACTGTTGTATCTTCCAGGATTTGGCTGTTTGAGCAATGAGTTTCTTTCTAAAGCTCTTAACAGAGCTTTTTGCTTTAAAGTCAGTTTTGTTTGATATTACTCTTGCTGCAGCAGCTTTTTAAAAATTAGGATTTGCCAACTGTATCTTTTCAGCCTTTACAAATCTGGCCTTCTGTGTTGTCACGCTTCATTGTTTCTTACACACAGTGTGATGCTAGCCTTTGGTTCTTGATCTAGTCTGCACAGCTCTTTATTCTAATGGACAGTTTAGTTTGTTGAGTTTACTGTTACATTTGAACCTGTTTTTACTATATTCTTTTGCATTTAAAACATTTTTTCCATGCCTGTCGTTGTGCCTTTTGCCTCCTTTTCTGCGCCCCCCGCATTGGATTAATAAAGCTTTTGTTTTTTCAGTCTTTCTGGTTTTGAAGTGAAGTTTTGAAGCAGTCCACTTACGTTTTTAGGGGTTACTCTTACATGCAAACTGGATTTTAAAAGTTGAAAGTCAGTTAGAAGTTCTGTCTTCTGCGCCAACCACACACGGAGCCTCGGGCACTTTAACTCCAGCTCAGTCCAGTCTTCCGTAGTTTGTTGTCTGGTATTTTGATTCTGTTTTGTTTTAAACTCCTTCAAAAGTTACTTAATGTTTAAAGTCAGTGCTTTTTGAGGTTTGCCCACACGTTTTTGGTTTCTTTGATTCCTGCTTCTCTCTCCTTCAGCCTGTTTTTTTTCCTCCTTACTGTGCCATTCATTGTCCTTTCACGAGGGCCTCGCAGTGGAAGCCCCCCAAGTGCTGCCCCAGATTTCCTTCCCCTCCCCCTCCCCCACCCTATCCGTGCTTTGGAATGACAGAGCAGTTACGTATAGACGTTTTAGATGCCACGTCTGGAAAAGAATGCCTGTTCCATTGTGCTTCTTGCTTTCGTATTCTCAGTTGAAGAGAAAAGTACCCATTGGAGAGGTGAAAATTGTCTTCTGCTTTAAGTTGCATTTCTTTTTCATAATCAGCAAGGCAGGACATCTTTTGTGGTTTGCTGGCCATTTGTATATTCTGTCCAGGTCCCTTGCCTGTGGTTAAGGTATTGGCTTTCTATATTGTCTCCCCTCATTGAATTAAAGTTATGGCTCCTTTGTGGCGGTTGTTGCAACTATTTCCTCCCGGTTGGACTGCTAAGTCTAATAGCCTGAGAGAAAGGGAGTCTGGGGGTTGCCAGAAGAATGGTCCCTTAGGGAGGCGTGCACTGTGCCCCTGGTAACATGCTTCCCGGCTGGGCCTGTCTCCAGGGTCCAGTCTCTTGTTACTACAGGAAAATCCCTGCCTGGTAGAGCTGCTGTTCCACGTGGTGAAATCCCAGGACCTAAGTTCCAGAATCCTCTCCTTCTCACTCCGCCTCGCAGGGATATTTGCAGCCCAGGAAAACTGCTTCCAGTATCTTCAGGTGAGCCTGAGTCCTCCCACCTGAGTGGCCCACCTTCTCCTGCAGGTACACAAAGCAGTCGTGGCTGCCATGACCCCTACGTCTCCGAAGCTTGTTTTGCCCCCGTATCTTGACGTGTGCCGCAAGGTTGTTTTTTTTTTGTTTGTTTGTTTTTTTTTTTTTTTTTTTGCGGTACGCGGGCCTCTCACTGTTGTGGCCTCTCCCATTGCGGAGCACAGGCTCCGGACGCGCAGGCTCAGCGGCCATAGCTCACGGGCCCAGCCACTCCGGGGCATGTGGGATCCTCCCGGACCGGGGCACGAACCCGTGTCCCCTGCACCGGCAGGCGGACTCTCAACCACTGCACCACCAAGGAAGCCCTGCCGCAAGGTTTTTATTCCTGAGTAGAATTCTCCTTTGAAACACTCACCAGGAGTGATGTTGGGGTGAACGGTGAACATTTTAGAATACGGCAGAGCTGGGGCCGGCTCTCTGCTCCGACGCTGCCCTTCCTGGGGGTCCCTCAGTTCAGCAGTGCAGGCTCCGGGGGCCTAGCCCACCCCAGCTCGCCGTGGGACAGGCTTCCCAGGATGGTCCACACTGAAGCGTGTTTTAGGAAGTGACTTCATGTATGATAATCCACCCATACCTCTGGTGCTTCGCGGTTGGTAAAACACCTCAGTTTACAAAATCACATTCATGTTATCCTGGGCGCCCTGGCCAGTAAGCAGGTCAGGAGTCTTCATCTTTTTCGTGGATTAGGAGACAGTGAGGGCTCAATATAAGAATCCCACAGAACTGGCAGAGCTCACACTAGACCCTGAAGAGTCACACTGTTCGAATGCTCTGTTACACCATCTGCTTCTCTGAAAGTAAATCCTCAGTCCCAGTCCCATGGCCTTCCCCAACTTCACTGATTTCCTGAGTACTTCCCAGTTCCCATCTCTACTTCTCCACGGCCGCCTCTTCCTTCCCAAGGTTGACCATGGCTTTAGAGGCTTAGAAGGCCACTGACTTCAGTCTGGTGGTTGGCCCCCTGTACATGGGGACGAGGGACACGGGCACGTTCGGGCTCTGAGTCGCAGTGGAAGGTTGCTCTCTGTCCTGGGCCCGTTGCACTGGCTTGGGCTCCCGTTCCCTTTTCACCTGGCCCTTCATAGACTCCCAGGGGGTCTGGCAGCCCTAAGGCCCTTCAGCAGCCAGATGCTCATCAGAAGATGGTGTCTGGGCAGGGGACATGTGGACAAACTACTTGAGGCAGGGGCCTGAGCCTTTTTACCTTCCCATTGGCTACGAGCTTCCCCCAGGGAGAGGCTGTATCTCTGGGGGCGCATTTCGGTGACGCGAGATCCCACAGAGGGCCTGCCCTGTGAGCTGCCGCCTCCAGCAACACCCCTCAAGGCCTCGAGGCCACTGCGGAGTTAGAGTCATCCCTTGAGTGACTGGAAGCGTGTCTCCGAGGCCCTGTGGTCCCTTACCCTGGAGTCTGAGGTGACTTGAGGGTGGGGACCAGCATTTTATTGTCAAGATAGACAAGGCTCAGAGCTAGTAGCTTCACCAGTGAGGGGCTCCGTTGGTAAGAGGCAGCCCCCGAGTTTCCCACTCACTGTGTTGGCACCGTGTAGTGAACAAGAATCTTGTGCACGTGGCAGCAGATCAGGACAATGCGTTATTGTCCCGTGGCCGTCCACGAGCAGGTGGGGACTGAGCGGGGAGCTAGCCACTGCCTGCTGACGGCGTGGGTGGTCAGCTTTGTAGGGGCAGTGGTCTTGCAGCTGGGTTGTAAGGGGTTTGAGCAGGTGTATTGCAGCGGGGCTAGGCCTGACTCACGGGGCATGCTGGGTGATCCAGGGTAGGGGACACCTGGAGGAGGGCAGCTGTCCTGGAGGACCCCGAGTGCCAAGCACAAGAGCCCAGTAGGCTGTGGAGACCTTTGGGGGTCCTTGAGCGCAGCATGTCGTCGTCAGAGGGGGACCTTTGGCGTTGCAGTTGGTGGGCTATTTGGGGGAAGGGTTTCTGAAGTGAACTGTGACAGGGTTGATGCGCCTTTATGTAGAACCCAGTTCTCCCTTCCGAAGTTCTCTCCCCTGGAAGGCAGAGTTCGCAGTGCTGTGGCCGCCATCGGCTGGCTCTGATGGCCACCTGCCACCTCTCACGGGCTCTTTGTGTCGGCAGCTCACGAGAAATTCCCCCAAAGAAGTGCCTCGACCAGCTGTGAACGATAGAAAAGCCATCTCTGATGTGTGGTTCCCTGGGAACTTGCTCAGGTCACCACTTCCTTCTCTGCTTCCCAGCAGGGGGAGCTGCTGCCCATGCTCTTTGGGGAGGTGGGCCCCCTGGGAGGAGCGGCCTGGACGGCCCCCACTGTGCGCAGCGGCTGGATCCAGGGCCTGCACACCCTGGCACAGCATCCTAGTGCCCTGCGCTTCCTTGCCGCCTGTGGTGAGTGCCCCCGTCTGCCCTGCCTTCTGCCTCTGCCCTGGCCGTGCCTGATGCTGTGCGACTCCTGGGAAATCACTGCACCTTGCCGGCTCTCTTCCTCTGGACGTGAAAGTGGCTGTGGTATCGCAGGGCTGTTGTGAGGAACATTCGGGGTAACCAAGGGTTGGAGGCCCCTCAAGGGTGTACAGTGTCCTGTGGCTTGTAGGTGAGACCCAGCGGTTGGGGTGGCTTGGAAACTGATGAGAAGAATCCCAAGTGGCCACAGGGTTCTAAAGCCCCTCGCCCTGTGAACCCTCCACTCTGATTCCTTTGCCTCTGGGTAGCGGGGAGGCTGGGCCTCTGACAGTGCCTCCGCATTGGGTGGTTTCTGAGTTCTGCCCGTGAGGGTCTGAAGTCCAGTGGTTGAAGCTGCTCAGCGGTTTCAGCGTCTCTGCTGTCACCATGGACTCTGTCCAGTTGAACCCTGTTTCTCTCCCCACCCGTTGTCCCTCCCCCCACCAGGTGCTGTTGACACCATCTTCTCCCTGCAGGGAGATCCCAGCCTGTTTGTGGCCTCGGCAGCCGGGCAGCTCCTGGTGCACATCCTGGACTTGGCAATGCGAGGCCCAGCCGAGGGTCGCTGTAGTCCGCAGGCTTGTGACTGGCCAGCATGTGCCCAGAAGATTGTGGGTCACATCGAAGACTCCCTGTGCTCCACAGCCACCCCGCAGGTCACACAGGCCCTGAGTGTCCTGACCACCGTGTTTGGGCACTGCCACGGCCTTTGGACGCAAGGCCTTTGGGTGCGGCTGAGCCCCCTTGTGGCCCGCCTACTCGAGAAAGACCCTGTCCCAGCCTCACACTCGCTCGTGGATCTCCTTCTCAGCGTGGCCCGGTCAGGCCCCCGGGGCGCAGCTGGTGGGGTGGGCAGGAGGGGGGGCTCGTTTTCTTCGGGAAGTCTTGGGGCAGCCATCACACCTGGGCCACATCTCCCTGGCTGCCCGAGAACGCTGCCTCGAGTAGAGGGGACACCAGAGGGGATCTGAAAGCCCGCACACCTGGGAAGGGCCTTCCGTCTCAGCTGGCACACCCAGCCCAGGCCACGGCGGCCCCCCGGGCACGGTGTGGGCTGGACGGGGGAATGACGTTCTCTTCCTGGGCTCCTCCTCTGCAGTTCTGCGCCGAGCTCTGACCATGGCCTGTGGGAGACTTTGGCCCAGACTCTGAGCCGCTTGAGCCCCACACATGCAGGGCCTCTGGCTTTGGGGATCCTGAAACTGCAGGACTGGTAAGGATTGGGGTTCATGTTGTGTGAGGCGGGCCCAGAGGTCAGGGAACTTCAGGGGAGCTCCTGGAACCAGAGATCAGTCAGAGGCAGCTGGCCGGGGCGTGGCCGGGCAGTCCGTGGGTTATCACCAAGGTGTTGGCATAGGCTCCGGCTTCTATATTTTTTAGTGGTGGAATAGGTTTTTCACAGGCTCCCCAAAGATAAAAGAGACTCTTGGAGCAGCCGTGCTCAGAGCAGGGCTGGGTTCATACTCAGGACCTGCTCAGCTGCCTTCTCCACCTCCCCAGTGGCCTCACCTTGTGGATCCTGGGCCGTCCCGTGTGCATGCCACTGCGGGGGGGGGGGTACTAGGGGCTGTGGGACGGTGGAGGGGGACCCAGTAGACAGAAGTGACAGGACAGATTCCCAGAGGGAGAGAGATGTGCGCCCTACCAGGAAGGGGGTGTGGGGTCCGGAGAGGTGGGAAGGAAGAGAAATCATTCCAGGGTTTCGGGCGGACTAGAGCTGGTCTTTTTGGCCCAGGTCTGGGGTGAAAGTGGGCACAGGGCGCTGGGGACACGATGCAAGCCTGACTCTGGGCTCCAGGGTCTCCGGATGTTCAGAGAGAGGGAGTGGTCCGAAGGGAGAGGGAAGGATTGGGCGGCTGGCTTGGGGGGCGAGCTCTGTACCAGCTTCTGGGCCTGAGCACATCGGCGAGACCACGTTCCAGAACGTAGGAAAGGATATCTCAGCACTGGGAGTACTATCAGAAGGTGGGGCATCCCATCCCTCTGGCCCTGAGCAGGCACCGCCCATCGGGGTGGGTGTGGCCAGGCTTCCCCAGGCTCTTCCTGGGGGCTGGGTGGCGCGTTCGAGCAGCTCCTTGGAGTCCCATGCCAGTGGTGTGAGTGCTGGTCACAGTGCTTACAGGGAGGCTGTTTCTCAAGGGGGTGTCCAGGTCCCGAGCACTGACCCCTTTGGCCCAGACTCGCTGGGGATATTAGGAGGGTAGCCAGCTTGCCTGAGGGCGGGGCAGCCCTCACCGTGTCCTCTGCCCTCAGTCCGCAGGCACTGAGCACCCAGGCCTTCGGCCTCCTCCTCCAGCCCCTGGCCTGTGTCCTGGAAGCTGCTGCTCAAGCCCCTGGACCCCCAGGTAGGCTGCTTGGGAAGGGTGGGCAGGTGCAGGAAGGCAGGACCCTGGGGTCCTGAGAATGTCCTTGGGGCCAGGGTGGGCTGATGGGCAGCGGGGTACCTGGCTTGCCACCCCACCTAAGAGTGAAGGTGGCTGCGGTGTAGGCTGCCGTCCCAGGTGTGACCGCTGCTCACGTCCCCACCTGGGAGTTCATAGGGCAGCATTGCCCCTTGTGGGCATCAGCTGGAGTGGCCCCCAGAGCAGCTGACCCTGGCAGTTGGTGGTGGTGACCGGGGGCCTGGGCCACGTGGATGGTTCCTGACCCAGAGCAGGCACACAGGCTTGGCACTCGTCCTCCCAGAAGGTCAGGTCTGTGATGGCAGAGTGAGTTTCCTCGCTGCAACTCGTCTTGCTTCAACCGCACGATGGGGTGAGGATTAGAGAAGGGGGCCCAGCTGTGCCTCGGAGCCCCACGTCGAGTGTAGAGATGGGCCTCTGACTGGCGGAAACTGGCCCAGGCATGGGCTGCAGGGAGAGTGGGACTGCTCGAGAGCCCTGCAGCCAGGTTCAGACCTCAGCTCCGGCCGGCTGGACCCTACTCTGGACGAGCCACCTGCTCAGAACCTCCGGGCCTGGTCTCTGGTATGAAGCAGTGACCAGTGGCAAGGCCTTCAGTGGCCACACAGGAGGTGCCCGCTAACCGGGAGCTGTTTCTGGTCGCCCTCTAGGCTTGCTGGAGGCGGCCGCAGGCGACTCGATGACGGTGGACACGCTTCTCTCCTCCAAGTCGGCCTGTGTGGGTCTCCTGAGCTGCTCTCTGGCCCACCTGGGGCTGCTGCAGCCGCTGGTAGGTACGGCCCGGCCCAGGTCCACACTGGCAGTGGGACTTGTGGCCTGCATTGACCCTCCCTTCTCCCCCAGCCCCAGCGCCCCTCGCCCTGGCCGCAGGCGCCCCTGCTTGAGGCTGTGGTGAGAATACTGCGGCTCTGCAGTGGCTCAGCGGCCCCCACCTCCGACGTGGGCGGCCGTCTCTGTGCGATCCTGGTGGGCTGTGGCCGGGTCCAGCGAGCTGCTCTGGATTTCTTGGGGGCGCTGTCTCAGGGGACCGGTAAGTGAGAATGCTTTCTCCTGCACAGCTTGGGTGTTGGGCGAGCCCCACAGCTACTCAGAGATGTCCCAAGACTGCTGTCTTCTGCATGTCTCCTCTGGGGCAGGGGCTGGGATTCAGCTGACCCATGGGTTCTGTCCCCTGTTTTCCTTGGGTGGCCGCACCTGTGGGCTGGGGAGGCCCCAGGCTCGGAGGTGGGGTGCTTCAGCCACATCCACGTCTGCCTCAGGCCCTCAGGAGTTGGTGACGCAGGTGCTTTCCGTCCTCCTGGAGTACCTCGTGAGCCCTGAGTCCAGCTCCACGGTACATGCACGGGGTGCAGGGTGGAGGGAAGGGGCGGGGAGGCAGAGGCCGGGCACCCCTGCAGGCCTCTTGGGGGCCAGAATTGCCTCTTTTTTAATAACTAATTTTAAAATTTTGGCTGTTGCTGCACGCGGGCTTTCTCTAGTTGTGGCGAGCAGGGGCTACTCTCCGTTGTGGTGTGCGGGCTTCTCATTGCAGTGGCTTCTATTGTTGCGGAGCATATGGGCTCTAGGTGCAGCAGGCTTCAGCAGTTCTGGCTCGCGGGCTCAGTAGTTGTGGCTCACGGGCTCTAGAGCGCAGGCTCACTAGTTGTGGCACACGGGCTTAGCTGCTCTGCGGCATGTGGGATCTTCCTGGACCAGGGCTCGAACCCGTGCCCCCTGCATTGGCAGGCGGATTCTTAACCACTGCGCCACCAGGGAAGTCCCCAGAATTTCTTCTTAAAGTGAGTTTCAAGGGGCAGGCAGCTGCACAGGGTTCGGCCCAGGGCCTGGCATTGGTGGAGATTGAGTGAGCAGTCACTGGGCCGTGGAAAGCAGGGAGAGGATGCAGTCTTACAAGGAATTCTCCATGAGAGATGTAAACTAGAACCAGGTGGGCCTTAACGCTTGGAGTCCCAGCTCTCATTGAGGTTTCCTGCAAATCTCCCCGTTCTTGTAGCCGCAGGGTTGAGTCATGCTCTGGGGGTGCAGGATTAGCACGTGTACTGAGCAGGCAGTGGGGAGACTGGATGATAAGCCTGGCAGATTCCGGGGCTTTCAGGAAAAGGTGCCGTGGGTAGTTCCTCCTGTTTTGGTGCAGAAGTTTCATTTCCCCGGTAGCGGGGCTTCCTGACAAGAGCCGCCCCCTTCTCTTCTCTCTCTCTAGTCGTGGATGCCAGTCTGCTGCTTCCAGAGGCTTCTGCCTCGTAAAAATGAAGTCCAGTGTTCCCTCTCCCCATGTACCCCGTCCCCATCTTACACCCCAGGGTGGGGGCGGGGGCAGGGGCACTGGAAGGTGGACGGGGGCAGGCGGGCCAGCTCACCCCTCCTGGCTCTGCAGCCCCACTCTTCCCGCTCCAGGTTCTGAAGAAGGCCTTCCAGGCCACGCTGAGGTGGCTCCTGAGCTCACCCAAGACCCCCGGCTGCTGCGACTTGGACCCCCACACCCAGCTGTTCCTCAGAGGTGATCCCAACCCCTCCCAGGGGTGAACTGAGGGAGGAGCAGGGATGGAGGCTACTGGGGGCTGGGTGGGAAGGCAGGGTGGACATGGCCCGGGCCCCTCTGAACCGTTCCTCCTGCCCCAGAGCTGCTTCCTGTGCTACAGAAGCGCCTGTGCAGCCCCTGCTGGGAGGTGAGGGACTCAGGCCTCGAGTTCCTGACCCAAATGACCAGACACTGGGGAGGTGAGTGCAGGGTGCGGGGCCGGGGGCTGGGGGTCCCTGTGGGAGGGCTGGCCTGGCCTTGGCACACCGTTGTCCCAGGTAGTTGGGAACTCGGACTACCTAGGCTGCCTTTGGGGAGCGAGGAGAGGCCGTGGACTCAGCTTTTGGTCACAGCTGGTTGTGGCTTCTTGGACCCCCAGGGCGGGCCGGCTTCAGACAAGTGCTACTTGCTTCGGAGGTGCCCGAGCTCACCAAGCAGCTTCTGCGAGACCCTGAGAGTTACGTCCGCGCGAGCGCAGTGACCGCCACAGGGCAGCTGTCTACCTGGGGCCTGTGTGCCAGCCCTGAGTGCCCAGGGGCTCAGCAGGTAGGCAGTGGGTCCTGTGGCCATGGGCCCACCTGGCGGCTGTCCTCATGCCAGGGTGGAGTGGGTCTGCCGCCTAGGGGTGGCATTCGGGGTCAGGCGGGTCCCCTGAATCTCCGGCTCCGCTTCCCGGAAGCCCTGTCACTTGGACACGGCCACCCCCATTTGACGGTGGGCAGATGGGGGGCTGAAGGGCACATCGCCTGAAGGAAGCCGAGCGTGGCAGGGGGTCCTCATGGGGGTTCTCCCTGCTGCACCCCGAGCCCGTCAGCAGGAACTCGACTCCCCGGCCCCTCCGCCCTCTTCCCACTCTGTCCTCCAGAAGAGCCAGTTCGCGGAGCTTCTACACGTCCTCTCCACAGACTCGGAGGGCTTCCCCCGGAGGGCCGTCATGCAGGTCTTCACTGAGTGGCTGAGGGATGACCGTGGTGACGTAGCTGAAGACGTGGAGTGGTTTGTGGCCAGAGTGCTCCGCGCGGCGAGCAGGGACTTGGACTGGGAGGTGCGGGCCCAGGGCCTCGAGCTGGCACTGGTGTTCCTGGGGCAGTTGCTGGGTCAGCGCGGCTCCCACTGTCCCTATGCCGTGGCCCTGCCTGAGACAGCCCCACCTGGCATGCTGGCCCAGGCCCTGCAGCTGCTCTGCCGTGTGCAGCTCTTTGAGTTTGCCTTCCGTGCCTTGTTTGACTGTGACCGAGCTGTGGCCCAGAAGTCCTGTGATCTTCTCCTATTCCTGAGGGCCAAGGCTGCTCCCTGTGGCAGCCCGCAGGAGGCGGGGGACAGTCCCAACGTGGCCTCTGTGGAGGCCACCCTGCAGAGATGGCAGGCAGGTGAGCAGGGTCAGCCCCTGGGGTACCTGGAGCCCAGGGCCGTCGTAGCTGTGCTGAGGTCTATAGACCTGGAGGGCCTTCGGGACACTCTGGCTGAGAGCAGTGACCATGTGGAGAAGAGCCCCCAGTCCCTCCTGCAGGACGTGCTGGCTGCCGTGGGCGTCCTTGGGGAGAACGAGGCAGACTGCTACTGACCAGCCTAGTGGCAACCTCCCCAGGACCCTGCTGCTGCACCACGTCCCTTCCTTGGGCCCTGCCATCCTGAGGGCTCTAGTCTGGCCTGGCTGCACAAGGGGCCCTCCAGGGAAGCCAGGACCAGGTGAGTCCGGCAAGCGCAAAGAGCCCCACATTTTGGTGTATTGCTGAAGAAGTGGCTTATTTTCTACTCAGAATAAATGTGATTTGACGGTGCCACTGGGTGAGCACAGTGTTCTAAGACTGCCCAGGGGTAGGCCCCAGGCCTGGTGGGGGCTTGGAGAAACATTGGGTGGGGGGGGACCCTCTGCGCAGTGGCCACGTGCTTCCTTGGCATGGAGGGGTGGTTCCTCTGCTTGGATCCCACCATGCCCCAGGGACACACAAGGTCAGAGAGCAAACAGCTCAGGCTGGAGGGTGTCTGACCTGGGTCCCTGGCCCCTGACGATAGTGACCCCAGGTCTAACCAAGCCAGGTTTTCAGTCTCCGAACCCCCAGAATCAGCTTGACCTTGTAGCAGTTCAGAGCTCACCATTTCAACTCACCAGGCATGTGGAGTCGTCAGCGGTAACGTCAGGGGAGTTGAGCTCTGGGCTGGTCCTCAGGGGACCAAACAGATGGTACACCAGTCCGAGCCCTGCCATTTCCCAGCCATGTGACCCTGGGTTGACCTGTTCCCCCATCTGTAAAATGGGGATTTTACTCTTTGCCTCCCAGAGGTAAATGTCTCAGTGTTCTACAGCACCCAGCACAGTCAAAGAAGAAATCTCAAGAGAAAAATATTTTTAACTGAATGAAAATGAGATTACAACTTAGCAAAATTTGTGGGATGCAGCAGAAGCAGTGCTCAGAGGGATATTTATAGCATTGAATGCGTATATGAGAAAAGAAGAAGCATCTAAAATCAATAAACTAAGCTTCCACCTTAGGAAACTAGAAAAAGAGCAAATTCAACCCAAAGTAAGCACAAGAAAAGAAATAATAAAAACTAGAGCAGAAATCAATGAAAGTGAAAACAGGAAATCAATAGAGGAAATCAAGTAAACCAAAAACTGGTTTTTGAAGAGATCAGTAAAGGCAATAGGCCCCTAGCCAGGCTAAGAAAAAAAGAGAAGACACAAATTACTAGTACCAGAAATAAAAGGGGACATCACTGCAGATCCCATGATAATTGAAAGGATAATAAAGGAACACGGAGCAACTCTGTGCCCACAGATTTGATAACCTACGTGAGATGGACCAATTCTTTGAAAGACAGTCTGCCAAACTGATAGAAGAAATAGATGATCTGAGTAGGCCTGTATCTGTTAAAGAAATTGAATCCGTAATTAACAACCTTCCAAAACAGCATGAGGCCCAGATGGTTTCACTAGTGAGTTCTACAAAACATTTAAGGAAGAAATTATACCAGTCCTCTACAGTTTTCCAGAAGATAGAGCAGAGGGAATACTTCCTGACTCATTCTATGAGGCCAGCATTACCCTAATACCGAAACCAGACAAATATCCAAGAAAACTAGGGACCAGTATCATCATAGGTAAGAGAAGTCCTTAAAAAAATATTACCAGGTTGCATCCAACAGTGTATAAAAAGAATCATACACCAAGTTCAAGTGGGGTTTATTTCATGTATGCAAGGCTGGTTCAGCATTTGAAAATCAATGTGATCCATCACATCAACAGGTTAAAGCAGAAAAATCACAATCATATCAGTAGCTGCAGGAAAGGCATTTGGCAAAACCTCTTACTATCCTCAGTTTTTAGATTGGGCTGAGAGGTGAAGACCCCACAGCCTCTGCAAAGGCCCATGTCCTTTGCTGTGTCATAGAAACTTCCTGCAGGGATAGTTGTGTATGGACAGCAGGAGACCTGTTCCTAGGAGATCCTGTGCCCTGTGGAAAGCAGCTGGTGTTTTCTTGGGCAGAATTTGCATTCTTGGTGCAGGCTTAGCAGGTCTGTCTTCTCACTCCTTCACTAAGGCACACGCCCATCAGACGGACCTACCTGGTCAAACCCTGGCTTCACCACTTACAGGCTGCTCTATCCTTGGGCAGGTCATTTAATTCCGCTCAGCCTGGCCTTGTCTATAAAATGGGGATGGACCTCCCCAAGCTGTTGAGAACTGACGGAGACATGGTGAATAAAATGCCTGACATTGTGACTTTCACAAAGAAGATAGTCAACAAGAAGGTGTTAGCTTCTTCCTTTAGTCCCTCCTCTCCCTTAACTGCTGTTCCCAAGGTTGTGTGGATCAGCCTTTTCTCTTCCTGCTCTGCCCACCTCCTCTGAGTGATTTAATTCGGTTCCCTGGCTTCACACACAACCCTCACACTGAAGGTTAGGACTCCTGTCAGACTGCTCTGAGCCCTGGACCTGCACGTCCAGTGCCAGTGGGTCAGCTGCACTGGGATAGGACCAGGACCCTGCACGTGTGACAACACTAAGCTGCATCCACTGCCTCTCTCGTGGATTCCTGCAGTCATTTCTCAAAGGGCCTCCTCCCAGCAGCCTTCCCTTCCTCTAATCTTACCCTCTTTGCTGAAGCAACCTGGTCATTCTCACTCCCCTGCCTAGACCCTACCGTGGCTCCCCATTGTCAGCAGGCTGGCACACAAGACCCTTCAGGCTGGGCACCTGACATCTCCAGCACAGTCTCTTGCAAAGCCCTACCTTAGTCTATACCCTGGAAAATCGCCAGTGTGTGACTATGTAAATCGCTTGGCAGTGCTTAGATTTCTGGGCCCTCTATCTGAGTTTCTGAAGCAGGAGGTCCACAGTGGGGCCTGTGAAGCTGCATTTTTTAAAAATTTATTTTTGACTGCATTGGGTCTTCATTGCTGCATGAGGGCTTTCTCTAGTTGTGGTGAGTGGGGGCTACTCTTGTGGTGCGTGGGCTTCTCATTGCGGTGGCTTGTTGCGGAGCATGGGTTCTAGGTTCATAGGCTTCAGTAGTTGTGGCACGTAGGCTCAGTGGTTGTGGCTTGCAGGCTCTAAAGTGCAGGCTCAGTAGTTGGGGTGCACAGGCTTAGCTGCTCCACAGCATGTGGGATCTTCCTGGACCAGGGATTGAACCCGTGTCCCCTGCATTGGCAGGCAGATTCTTAACCACTGTGCCACCAGGGAAGTCCTGAATCTTCATTTTTAACAAGCGTAACAGGAGAGCCTGGTGATAAAAGTATGTGTTTTGGTTTGTCTAAAAATGTCTTCACTGTCATACTTGAATATATTTATATTGAGCATAAATTCTAAGTTAGTGGCTGTTTCCTTCCAACACACTGAAATACACTGAGTGTGTTCCACCATCCCCTGGCTTCCATTGTTGCAGCCAAGAGGTCGCTGTCAGTCTAACTGCTATTCTTGGAGGGAGCCTATCTTTTCAGTGGATGTTTTTAAGTGGATGTTCCCATTGTCTTTGGTTTTTCTGTAATTTTACTACCATGGATAGTTGAGAATTTTAAAATTTATTCTTCTTGGGATTCACTGGGATTCTTGAATCTGGCTTGGTGTTTTTCATCAGTTCTGGCGAATTCTCAGCCACTATGCTTTCAAAGTGCTTTTCTCTGATCCAAATTCTCTCTCTCTAGCACCCTCCCTTTCTCTCTCTCCTCCTAGAACTGAGATTTATACATCTGAGATCTCATGTTTTCTCCACATCTTTTAATCTCTCCACTATTTTCCATCTTTTGATTTTTGTATGTTATATTCTGTTTGTGCTTTTAAACATTTGTTAACCCTTTAGCTTCCTGTTCTGTGCTGATATTTTCAAGCTTACCTTTGACTTCTTCAAACCTAATAAGCTCAGTTGTTTTATAACCCATGTCTATATTAGTTATAGTAACACTAGCTGCTTATCAAACAAACCTTAAAATTTCATGGCTTAAACTAATGCAGGTTTATTCACTAACCACGGAGTAGTGCACTGTAGGTGTTTCTCCATTGGGCAGCTTTCCTCCAGGTGGTGAAATGGGGACCCAGGTCCCTTCATTCTGGTGCCTTCTCATCATCAACCCATGGTTCCTAAGATTCCCCTAGAGTTTGGGTCTAGGCCAGGCATCCAGAAATGAGAGAAGAGCATGGAGGTTCAGATAGAGGTTTTTATGGGTGAGGCCCAGAAGTTGCACAGTTGTTATCACCTGCATTCTTTGGCCCAGACTTCAGTCATTTGGCCACATGCCTGACTAGGAAGCCCTCAGCAATGCAGTAGGGCCAAGTGCATGGGACCAGCCTGCCGTGGTTTGCCACAGTGCGCCCAGTTCCAGGACACAAAGCCCACACGTGTCTGCTCGTGGCTTGTTGTTTTCACGTGTTCTTGGTCATCTTTAAATGTGTGGTGATCACTGGCTTCAAAAACTTATATGTGGGGATTCTTGGAAGCCTAGGGTGAAGGGGCCCCCATCATTCCAAATTCACTGCTTGGAGTTCTCTGCCCAACCAGCTTACACATCCCTGGGTCTCAAATCAGTGAAAGGGCAGATCTGTAGCTCTGACTTCTCAGGAACTTTGTTGCATTTTGATTTTGCTTCTCTTAGCACCAAGTCAGTCTTATCTACGGTTCCCTGAGATTTGGAGCAGGCTGGAGGGGGCAGGTTTAATTCTGAGTCATTAGTACCCTGAGAGCATAACTCTTCAGATTTTCAGTTTATTATTTTTGCTTTTTGAAGTATAGTTGGTATACAATATTATATTAGTTTCAGATGTACAACATGATTCAATATTTTTATATGTTATACTCTATTTAAAGTTACTATAAAATATTGGTTATATTCTCTGTGCTGTATAATATATCCTTGTAGATTATTTATTTTATATAGTAGTTTATACCTCTTAATCCCCTACCCCTATTTTGCCCCTCCCTCCTTCCCTCTCTCCACTGGTAACCACTAGTTTTTTCTCTATATCTATGAGTCTTTTTGTTTTGTTATATCCATTTGTTAATATATTTCAGATTCCACATATAAGTGATAACATATAATATTTGTCTTTGACTTATTTAACTAAGCTTAAAACCTTTCAGGTCTATCCATGTTGCTGCAAATGGACAAATATTCTTTTTTATGGCTGAGTAATATTCCACTGTGTGTGTGTGTGTGTGTGTGTGTGTGTGTGTGTGTGTGTATTTGTTTGTGTACTTATCCATTCATCTATTGATGGACACTTGGGTTGCTATCACATCTTAGTTATTGTAAATAGTGCTGCTATGAACATTGGGGTGCATGTATCTTTTCAAATTAGTGTTTTCATTTTTTCTAGATAATATACTCAGGAGTGGAATTGCCAGATCATAGGGTAGTTTTATTTTTAGTTTTTTAAGAAACCTCCGTAATGTTCTCCATAGTGGCTGCACCAATTTACATTCCCACCAACAGTACACAAGGTTTCCCTTTTTTCCACATCCTTGCCAACATTTATCATTTGTAGATTTTTTGATGGTAGCCGTTTTGACAGGTGTGAGGTGGTATTTCATTGTGGTTGTGATTTGCATTTCTTTGATGATTAGCAGTGTTGAGCATCTTTTCATGTGCCTGTTGGCCATCTATATATCTTCTTTGGAAAAAAATGTCTCTTCAGGACTTCCAGCCATTTTTTAATTGGGTTATTTGTTTTTTTGGATGTTGAGTTGCATGAGTTGCTTATACATTTTGGATATTAACCCCTTATCAGTTATATCATTTGCAAATATTTTCTCCTCTTCAGTAGGTTGTCTTTTTGCTTTGTCAGTGGTTTCCTTTGCTGTGCAAAAGCTTGTAAGTTTATTAAGTCTCATTTGGTTATTTTTGCTTTTGTTTCCTTTGCTTTAGGAGATAGATTTAAAAAAACAAAACAAAACTGGGCTTCCCTGGTGACGCAGTGGTTGAGAGTCTGCCTGCTGATGCAGGGGACACGGGTTTGTGCCCCGGTCTGGGAAGATCCCACATGCCGTGGAGTGGCTGGACCCGTGAGCCATGGCCGCTGAGCCTGCGCGTCCGGAGCCTGTGCTCCACAACGGGAGAGGCCCGCGTACCGCAAAAAAAACAAAAAAACCTGCTATGATTTATGTCAAAGAGTGTTCTGCCTATGTTTTCTTCAAGGAGTTTTATGGTTTGTGGTCTTACATTTAGGTTTTTTTTTTTTTTTTTTTTTTTGTGGTAGGAGGGCCTCTCACTGTCGTGGCCTCTCCCATTGCGGAGCACAGGCTCTGGACGCGCAGGCTCAGCTGCCATGGCTCACGGGCCCAGCCGCTCCGCGGCATGTGGGATCTTCCCGGACCGGGGCACGAACCCGTGTCCCCTGCATCGGCAGACGGACTCTCAACCACTGCGCCACCAGGGAAGCCCTACATTTAGGTTTTTAATGCATCTTCAGTTTATGTATATGATGTGAGAAAATGTAATAATTTAATTGTTTTACATGTAGCTGTCCAGCTTTCCCAGCACTGCTTATTGAAGAGACTATCTTTTTCCATTGTATATTCTTGCCTCCTTTGTTGTAGATTAATTGACCATTTCTGGACTCTATTCTGTTTCATTGATATACATGTCTGTTTTTGTGTCAGTAGCATACTGTTTTAATTACTGTAGCTTTGTAGTATAGTCTGAAGTCAGGGAGTATACCTCCAGCTTTGTTCTTTTTTCTCAAGATTATGTTGGCTATTCAGGGTCTTTTGTGCTTCCATATTAATTTTAGGATTATTTGGTCTATTTCTGTTAGAAATGTAATGTGTATTTTGATAGGATTGCATTAAATCTGTAGACTGCTTTGGGTAATATGGACATTTTAACAATAATAATTATTCTAATCCATGAACATGGGATATCTTTCCATTTCTTTGTATTCTCTTCAGGTTCCTTCATTAGTGTTTCATAGTTTTCAGAGTATAGGTCTTTTGCCTCCTTGGTTAAGTTTTTTTCTAGGTATTTTATTCTTTTTGGTGTGATTTTTAAACGGGATTGTTTTGTTGCTTTCTCTTTCTGAGAGTTCATTATTAGTGTATAGAAAAGCAGCAGATTTCTGTATATTAATCTTGTATCCTGCAACTTTACTGAATTAATTTATTCTAACAGTTTTTTGATGGAGACTTTAGGGTTCTCTCTATATAGTATTATGCCATTTGCAAATAGTGACAGTTTTATTCTTCCCTTCCAGTTTGGATGCCTCTTATTACTTTTTCTTTTCTGATTGGTTCAGCTAGGACTTCTAATACTATGTTAAATAGAAATGGCAAGAGTGGGCATCCTTGTCTTGTTCCTGATTTTAGAGGAAAAGCTTTCAGCTTTTCTCTGTTGAGTATGATGTTAACTGTGGTTTTGTCATAAATGCCCTTTATTATGTTGAGATATGTTCCCTCTATACCAACTTTTATGATAGTTTGATTAATTGGTGTTGAATTTTGTTAAGTGCTTTTTCTGCATCTATTGAAATGATTATGTGAGTTTTATCCTTCCTTTTGTTAATGTGGTGTATCACATTGGTTGATTTGCAGGTATTGAACCATCCTTGAACCCCTGGAATAAATCCTACTTGATCATGGTGTATGATCCTTTTTATATATATATTGTTGAATTTGGTTTGCTAATATTTTGTTGAGGATTTTTGCATCTATACTCATCAGAGACCCTCCCTCTCTCCCTCTCTCCCTCTCTCCCTCTCTCCCTCCCTTCCTCCCTTCCTTCTTTCTTTTCTTGGTAGTGTCTTTGGTTTTGGTATCAGGGTAATGGTGGCCTCATAGAATGAATTTGAGAGTGTTTCCTCCTCTTCAATCTTTTGGAATAGTTTGAAAAGGATAGTTATTAGCTCTTCTTTATATGTTTGGAAGGATTCCCTTCTGAAGCTGTCCAGTCCTGGACTTTTGTTTGCTGAGAGTTTTTTGGTTTTGTTTTTTTTTTTTAATTATAAATTCAGTTTCATTACTAGTGATTGGTCTGTTCATGTTGTCTATTTCTTCCTGATTCAGTCTTGGAAGACTGTATGTTTCTAGAAATTTATACATTTTTTTCTAGGTTGTCTAAGTTGTTGACATATAACTGTTCTTAGTATTCTCTTATGAATTTTTGTATCTCTGTGATACCGGTTGTTATTTCCCCTCTTTCATTTCTTATGTTATTTGGGTCTTCTCTTTTTTTCTTCATGAGCCTGGCTAAAGGCTTATCAATTTTGTTTATCTTTTTTAAAAAACAGTTGTGGGTTTCATTGATCTCTTCTGTTTTTTTTTAATCTCTATTGTATTTATTTTCTCTCTGATCCTTATTATTTCCCTCCTTCTGCTGAGTTTGGGCTTTGTGCTCCTTTTTTAATTTCTTTAGGTGATAGGTTAGCTTGTTTATTTGAGATTTTTCTTATTTCTTGACATAGGCCTGTATCACTATAAACTTCCCTCTTAGAACTGCTTACATTTGTGTTTTTATTTTCATTTGTCTTGAGATATTTTCTGATTTTCTCTGTGATTTCTTCATTGACTCATAGGTTTTTTAGTAGCATATTGTTTAGTCTCCACGTGTTTGTGTTTTTTCCCATTTTTCTTCCTGTAACTGATTTCTATTTTCTTACCATTGAGATTGGGAAAAAATGCTTGATATAATTTCTATGCTCTTAAATTTGTTGAAACTTGTTTTGTGGCCTAGGATGTGATCTAGCCTGGAGGACAGTCCATATGCACTTGAAAAGCACGTGTATTCTTCTGTTTTTGGATGGAATGTTCTGTAGATATCTATTAAGTCCAACTGATGTGTCATTGAACACCACTATTTCCTTATTGATTGTTTTGTATGGATGATCTGTCCATTAATGTCAGTGGGTATTAAAGTCCACTACTATTATTATATTATTGTCAATTTCTCTTTTTATGTCTGTTAATAGTTGTGTTATATACTTAGGTGCATATATGTTAACAAATGTTTTATCCTACTCTGGTAGTGATCCCTTTAACATTATATAATGCCTTTCTTTGTCTTTTGTTATAGACTTTGTTTTAAAGTCTATTTTGTCTGATATAAGTATTGCTACCCTAATTTTCTTGTCATTTCCATTTGTGTGAAATATCTTTTTCCATCCCCTCACTTTCAATCTGTGTGTATTTTTAACTCTGAAATGAGTCTCTCATGAGCGACGTATAGAAGGGTCTTTTTTTTATCCAGTCAGCCACCCTAAGTCTTTTGATTGGAGCATTTAGTCCATTGACATTTAAAGTGGTTATTGGTAGGTATGTACCTATTACTATTTTGTTACTTGTTTTCTGGTTGTTTTTGTAGTTGTTCTCTGTTCTGTTCTTCTTCTCTTAGTATCTTCCCTTGTGGTTTGATGATTTTCTTTGGTAGTATGTTTGTGTTCCTTTCTTTGTAGTGTTTTTTTTTGGGGGGGGGTACACGGGCCTCTCACTGTTGTGGCCTCTCCCGTTGAGGAGCACAGGCTCCAGACGCGCAGACTCAGCAGCCATGGCTCACGGGCCCAGCCGTTCTGTGGCATGTGGGATCTTCCCAGACCGGGGCACGAACCCATGTCCCCTGCGTCAGCATGTGGACTCTCAACCACTGTGCTACCAGGGAAGCCCCTCTTTGTAGTTTTTGCGTATATATTGTAGGTTTTGATTCGTGGTTACCATGGTGTTCATATATGTTGACCTATAACGTTATCTACTTGTTTTAAAATGATAGTCATTTAAGTTCAAACACATTCTAAAAGGTCTGTTTTTCACTCTTCTCCCCCACGTTTTGTGTTTTTGATGTCATATTTTACATCTTTATGTTTATTCCTTAATTGTTTACTGTAGTTATAGTTGATTTTATAATTTTTTTGTCTCTTAATCTTCATACTATCTTTTTTATAAACTTATTTGTTTGTTTATTTATTTATGGCTGCATTGGGTCCTTGCTGCTGCGCACAGGCTCTCTCTAGTTGTGGTGAGCAGGGACCACTCCTCATTGCGGTGCGTGGGCCTCTCATTGCACTGGCTTCTCTTGTTGAGGAGCACGGGCCCTAGGTGCACAGGCCTCAGCAGCCATGGCATATGGGCTCAGTAGTTGTGGCTCGCGGGTTCTAGAGCGCAGGCTCAGCAGTTGTGGCACACAGGCTTAGTTGCTCTGAGGCATGTGGGATCTTCCTGGACCAGGGATCGAACCTGTGTCCCCTGCATTGGCAGGCGGACTCCCAACCAGGGAAGTCCCCTCTTCGTACTATCTTATTTAATTGGTTGATCCACAGCCTTTTCTATGTATTTGCCTTTACTAGTAGGATTTTTTCTTCCTATAGATTCTTCTTGTTGTAGCCTTTTCTTTTCCACTTAGAGAAGACCCTTTAACATTTTGGGGGGGTTGATTTAGTATTGATGAACTCTTAGTTTTTGCTTTTCTGAGTTGTTCTTTACCTCTCTTTCAATTCTGAATGATAATCTTGCTGGGTATAGTATCCTAGGTTGTAGGTTTTTCTCTTTCAGCATTTTAAATACATCATGCTACTCCCTTCTGGCTTTTCAAAGTTACTGCAGAAAAATCAGCTGATAGCCTTATAGGGATTCCCTTGTGTGTGACTTTTTTTTTCTCTTGCTGCCTTTAGAATTCTTTCTTTAACTTTTACCATTTTAATTACGATATGTCATGGTGTGGGTCTCTTTGGATTCATCTTGTTTGGGACTCTTTGTCATTCCTATACCTGGATATCTGTTTCCTTTTTCAGGTTCAGGAAGATTTCAGCCATAATTTCATCCAATACATTTTCAACTCTTTTCTGTCTTCTTCTGGGACTCCTTTAATGCAAATTTTAGTATGCTTGATGTCCCAAATGTTCCTTAAACTGTTCTCTCTTTTTTTTTAATGTTTTTCTTTTTGCTGTTCTGATTGGGTGATTTTCATTATTCTATCTTCCACATCTCTTATGCATTCTTCTGTTATCACCTAGTCTGCTGTTAATTCCTTCTCTGTGTGCTTTTCATTTTCTTTATAGTATTCTTCAGTTCTGTTTTCTTTTTCTATTTCCTGGTTTCTTGTTAAAATTTTAACTGCATTCATTTATTTTTCCCCCAGATCAGTTAACATTCTTATCATTAATACTTTGAACTCTTTATCTGGTAAATTATTTGTCTCTGTTTGATTAGTTGTTATTTTAGTTTTTCTCTTGTTCTTTCATTTCAAACAAATTCCTCTGTCTTCTCATTTTGCTTAGTTTTCTATGTCTATGAAATTAGGTGAAGCAGTTACCCATCCCAGTCTTTAAGGCATGTCCTTGTGTGGGAGCATCCCTATACAGTCTGCATGTACCCAGTGGCTTTGGTGGGAGAGCTGGGGCTGAAGTGAGCAAGAGTCGTGTCTTCCCCCAGGGTGTGCTGGCAGCTGTCACCTTGGTAGGAGGTGGGGCTAGAGATGGAGGGGCTGGAGCCAGAGCCCAGTGTGAGCTGGAGCTTCTCTTCTCAGTGGCCATCACTGCCCTATTGGGGTAGTGCTGACTCCCAAGGCTGGAGCAGCAGCCCTGAGGGTTGGGTCCAAGCTGATTCTGTTCTAAGTGTGCAGTCTTCCCAATTCTAGGATTGGCACCTTCACAGGGGGAGCAGTGCTGGAGCAAGAGGTGCCAGAGTGGGTGCTTGGCCCGGGCCAGGGCATGGGCTGGGGCGTGTGCTGGGGCGTATGCTGGGTCGTGTGCTGGGGTGGGTGCTGGGGTGGGTGCTGGGGCTGGGGCGGGTGCTGGGGCGGATGCTGGGGCGTGTGCTGGGGTGGGTGCTGGGGTGTGTGCTGGGGCTGGGGTGGGTGCTGGGCCGTATGCTGGGGCGTGTGCTGGGGCATATGCTGGGGCGGGTGCTGGGGCGGGTGCTGGGGCGATCACGGGCAAGCAGCCAGAGCCCCAGGCAGGCTTAATCTGCTTCCTCTGCCTTATTTCAGGAGTAAGCAAGCGGGCGCCCACGCTTCACGAGTGGAGTCTAGTTTTCTTACAGCCCTGCTGTTAGTCCCACTGGTTTTCAAACCGGCCATGGTGACTCATTCTCTTGGTGTGGATCCTCAAGGCTGGGATGCCCCAATATGTGGTCTGAACCACGCACTCCCCAGGGAGGAACTCCAAGCCCATGTAATCCCCCTCCTCTTCTGTGTCCCCTCCCAGGGGCACGAGCCCCGACGTGATCGCTTTTCTTCCCTTCCTTCCTGAGTCTGTACAGATCTTTCTCACAGCCTTGGTTGCACAGGAGTCTTTCTGCCAGGCTCCAGTTTGCTTTCAGTGGGAATCACTCCCTATGTAGATGTATTTTTGATGTGTTCATGGTGGGAGAGGAGCTCCATGTCCCCCTCCCGTGCCGTCTTGCTCTCCTCCGGGTTTTCAGTTGAAGGTCTGCTGGGTGTTGTGTAATCCTCCCCACTGGACAGGACTGGCCCTCACTTCTGTCCCTTTACCCTGTGAGGTCACAGAACGAGCTTTGGTTGGTGTGCCCGACCAAGGTGCAGCAGCTGTATTCCAGCACTGTTGCCATGCAGGTATCTTTTCCCAGTGGAAGCAGGCTAGATTATCTGGGCCAACCGTCCCACTGAAAACAATGAGAAATGCTGGGTAAAATACTTAAAACCATCAGTTTAGGAACACTGAAGTGCTGACAAGAGAGTGGGGGAAATTGGATGACTCAGATACAGGCCCCTGTAAGAGGCGGCCTGGCTCTCAGCTCAGGGAGGGAGGGGGCCCTGCCCCTCAGATGCCCCACCGGGCAGTAACACTGATCCACAGTCCTCAGTGAATAGGGACTGAAAAATCACTCCATTAATGACCTAATAGGTGCAGTTACCCAGGAAGTAAAGTGTTTCCAAACAGGTGTCCAAGAGGAGAAAAGCAGAAAGCTCTGACCCAGCCGGGTTCTGTGGCCATGCCCACCTGCTCCTGCCTATCACAGGCCTTGGGCAGGTCACCCAGCCTCTCTCACCTGTAAGGGGGGACCCATAAAGCTGCCCTCTCGGTGCTGCAGACTCCTAGAAGGCAGAGGTGGTCATCTCCCTCCCTAGGTTCCAGCACAAGGCTGGCACACAGTAGATCTGTGTACAGCTCACGTGCTCCAGCCCAGTCTTCAGCATGTTGGGGGAGCTTGTAGGGCATTCAGCATGTGCTGATTGCATGAGGTTGGGTGGCTGCTGGCCAGGGCCCTTGGGAGAGGGTGTATCTGTTAGCTATTGCTGTGTAACAAACAATCTCAGGTCAGTAACTTAAAACAACATTTTATTGTTTCTGAAGGGTCTGGGGGCCAACCTGGCAGGACTGTTGCTCTGGGCTCGCTCTCTTGCATCTGTGGTGGGTTGGCTGGGGGCTAGCTGGTCTAGAGTGGGCTCAGCTAGGATGACCCGTATGTTCTCTCACCTTCCAGCAGACTAGCCCAGGCTTGTTCTCATGCTACCGCAAGTGCCCATGAGAGGGCAGGCAGAAGCACGTCATCCTTGAGGCCTAAGCTCAGAACTGGCATAGCGTCACTCTGTCACCTTTTATTAACCGAAGCAAGTTACAGGGCAGGCTCAGATTCAAGGGTGGGAAAGAGGCTCCCCTACTTCACAGGAGTTGCAGCAAAGGGAATGATGGTTCAGGGAGGGGTGCAGAATCAGGGTTGCTTTTGCAATTGATCTACAGAGGGGGAGCCCAGCGTCCTTGCCCCACGTGGGCAGAAGGTGGGCGGCTAGGCCTTGGTGCTCAGGGAGCCCCTGACCCGTCTGGGATGGGCTCTCAGCTGGGCAATGGGACAACAGTCCAGCCTCAGGACACGACCATGAGCTCTCGTGAGCCGGGCCTACGCCTCAGGCAGCTTTGTAGCCAGCATACAAGGTTTGTTGAATGGCTGAGCGACTTACGTCCTGGAGTAGGTAGCCCAGAAGAAGTCCCGGAGCCTCTTCTCAGGTGCAGGCCTAGTTCAGGGTGGTGCGAGGGTGGTGTCTCCACTGTGGGAACACCCGCCCTTGCCTGCCTGGGAGCCCGAGGACGCAGAGACCTCGAGTCTTGAGTCTCGTCCCCTCCGCGGAGGCCGTCTTCCCTGCACTCCGCTGCTCCTGTCAGAGCCAAGATGTGTCGCCATGGAAACTGCTTGGCAAACACGCCGGCAGGCAGAGGCGGCAAACAGCAGCTCCAGCGCCTGTTGGAGTGAGGGTGGCGGGGACGGCGTGAGCAAGGCTGCCTGGCTGTGCGTGTGACTGTGTGGGGGTGAGTGCTCGGGGCAGCGTGTGTGGAGGGGCATGTGTGCAGTGTGCTGGGAGTGAGTGGGAGCATGCACGCGTGTGCACGTGTGTGCCTGGGCACAGGTGTGTCCTCAGTGCCATGCAGGCAGGGATGCTGGGTGTGCGCAGGACGTGCGTGCTGTGCTGTGACGCGTGGCAGCACACCCACCTGGGCTGAGCGCTCACTACGGGCTGGGCGTTGCACTAGGTGCTAACAGGAACACCCGCAACCCCCAGTGTGCAGCTGCGGGCCGAAGACAGACACTGGCCAGGTAATCGTGTCGATGGAAGCGCGTGACCGGAGGGCTTCTGGGAAGAAGCAGCCGTGGGGCCTGAAACCTAAGTGTGGAGAGGGTGTCCTCCCTGTGAAGGGGAGGGGGATGGGTGCTTCAGGTGGGGGCCTGGCTGGCTGGCAGAGACCTGGAGGTGAGACCGGGCAGGAGAGGAGAAGGGCTGGAGCAGATGGGGAGGACAGCCGTGGGGGGAGGCCAGAGCCCCGTGGCACCCCCATGAGGTTGGGGCTTACCCTGATTTGGGAATCCCAGCTGGGGTTGCACGGTGTCAGGGTGCCTTCTAGGCAGAGGAGCCCCAGAGGGAGAAAGGGTGGTGACGGGGTCACACAGAGCCGGGGCAGCTGACAGCTGGTAAGGGTGGGGTGTGATGGGTGGGTGGTTAGGGCCCTCACGGGCTCCGTGGGAAGGTTGGGCTTCACCTTAAGAGCAAGGGGAGTCCTTGAAAGGCTTCTGTGGCCATGTGGCTTCACTGGCTCTGGATGTGTGGTTTGGAAGGGGCCACGGGAGGCCTGAGCCGTCATCCAGGTGAGGCCAGGTGGCCTGGCCTGGGACTGTGGGCAGTCGAGAGAGATTCCAGCGGCTGACCAGATGCAGCCTGGCCTCTTCAGGCCGACTTTGCCTCCACCTGGGACCCTCCCCGCATCGCCTTCCCTGACCACCCTCCACCCCATCCTGTGCCTGCTTGCAGAAGCTTCTGGATCATGGGTTCTGAGGACTCAAACTGGCCACAAAGCTGGGACCCCCTCAGGCAGGGCTTGGTGTGGCCAGGGCCCTGTCTCCTCACAGGCCTGCCCAGGACAGCCCACCACCTAGGGGTCTGCTCCCACTAGACGCTGGGCCTCCCCGGGTCTTCTTAGTGGGGCAAGGGGGGGCAGGTCATCTCTGGGAGTGAGGATATCCCAAATCCCAGTGGTGTGGCCTCAGGTGGGTCCCCTGACCAGATCACCACAGCCTGAGCCTTCGAGACCCCTGTGTCCACTACACACGAGCTGGGCCACTTGTGCCAGGCAGGGTGCCTTGGGGTCAGAAACCTTCCAGAACGCTGATGGCATTCCTCCCCACGATGCCCTCATCCTGGCTGATCCCGTCAGCCCTTATGACCACCCAGGTGGGGGTGGGATGGCCACGTCCTACGGTCGAGGGAATGGGGGGCTGGAGGGGAGGCAGCCAGTCTGTCTGGAGTCACCGCTGGCACGGCTGAGCAGGATGCAGTCGCAGTCCTGGAAACGCCTGCGTCTGCCCTGCTCTGGGCACCTGAGGACGGAGCTGTTGTCATTGTTGGGGACCACACGCAGGGAAGCCCAGATGGGCGGCATGCAGGCACGAGGGGAACGTCTTCAGGTGCCCGGAGTGCAGACTGACCTGCTGGGATGGGTGTCGCCAGGCGTGGGGCACTTCCCGAGGAGAGCGCGTGTGCTCCGGGAGATGTCTCAGAGCCCCCGGCCCGCTTCTCTGTTTCCGTTCAAGAAGCGGCACGTGGGGGTCCTCTCTGGTCCGCTGACCGCGCAAACCACAGTGGGGAAGAGAACGAGGCAGAGGGAGGGAGCAAGATGCCCAGGAGGTGGAGACAAGACGCAGATGCAGAGAGGGGGGTCCGTCCTCTGGAAGCCGAGGACCCCCATTCCCGCTCCAACATTTGCTGAGCCTGTGGAGCCCGGGCCGTGGGGACGCCCGGTGCCGCCGCCAGGAGGGGCAGGGCCCTCGGTGTGTGTGTGTCGGGGGTACCCGAGCTGAGCCCACCCCCTCAGCCCAGCCAGCCTGGACGCTCTCCGGAGGGGACAAGGGTTCCCAGTCACAGGCACCCAGAGTGAATGCTAATCTGGAGCTCAGAGGGTGGGCGCAGGGGGCTGGGCCAGGCTAGGGCCCCGCCTCACTCTGACCCAGCGCCCGCAGGAGGGCCCTTCTGCTGGGGTGCGGGCCAAGCCCACTCATCTGGCCTCTTAACGCCAGGGGCTTCTGTCCCCCAGGCCTGAGGGGAGCCCCAGCCGGCCCTGAGCTCTGCAGGTGAGGTCCCAGGGCGCCCAGTGTGGGCTGGCACTCAGGAACCGGTTTCTTTTCTTTCTTTTCTTTCTTTTCTTTCTTTTCTTTCTTTTCTTTCTTTCTTTCTTTCTTTCTTTCTTTCTTTCTTTCTTTCTTTCTTTCTTTCTTTATTTTTCTTTCTCTCTTTTTCTTTCTATTACAGAGAAAATATTTTTATTTTTATTTATTTAACATCTTTATTGGCGTATAATTGCTTTACAATGTTGTGTTAATTTCTGCTGTACAACAAGAAATGGTCACTTTAGATTGGCTGCTGGGCGGTTCCCCAGGAGGCCATGACCTGGGGGAGGCCTCGACTCGCGTCCCTGCCCATCCAAGCAGACCCCAAGCCCCCCAAGTCCGAGGTCCTCCCCACGGCCCCCCACCTGGACCCTGGCTCAGCCCCCATTGCCTCCCACCTGAACATCACCTG
Source organism: Mesoplodon densirostris (assembly GCF_025265405.1). Taxonomy (NCBI): domain Eukaryota; kingdom Metazoa; phylum Chordata; class Mammalia; order Artiodactyla; family Ziphiidae; genus Mesoplodon; species Mesoplodon densirostris. The sequence goes on along the minus strand of NC_082676.1, from coordinate 86,689,275 downwards.
CCTGACCCCTCCCCCCCCCACTGCTCCCAGGTGCCCTAGTGAAAGGTGGGGAAACCCCTGCTTGGGCCATCTGGGCCCCCTTGGCCTTGTTCCGGTTCCCTGACCTGCCCCCTGCCCGGCTCTCACCTCCCCCAGGTAGCCCTGCCGCATGGAGCCCTGCACTGCTGACTCCTGACCACCGACGACTCCACTCCCCACAGGTCCTGCCCACCCTGACGTCCAGGGCTCTGCTCATGCTGTCCCTTCTGGCCGGCAGGACCCCTATCTCTGCCCGGAGACCGCAGCTCAGCTTATCTTGCCCGTCTCACATGGCACGAGCCCCTCCGCCCCTCCACCCCTCTTCTGCCCCCACACGATGCCTGTTCTCCCCTTTGTCTGTGGCCTGTCCCCCGAGCACAGCACCAGGCACACGGTGGGTGTCTAAGTGTTGGCTGGATGAGTGGCTGCCATGTTCTGAGGACCTACCTAGTGCTGAGGACATTCTGGATGTTTTCCTGACCCTTGTAACAACCATATGAAGCATTTTCTTATTTTCCAACTTGCATTAGGTTCCTGAGGCTGCGTAACAAATGACTGTAAACGGAGCGGCAGGGGAGGGGGGAGGAGCTTAAAACCACAGAACTTAATTTTCTTAAATAGGTTTCTAGAGGCTGGAAGTCCAAAATCAAGGTGTTGGCAGGGCCGCCCTCCTTCCAGAGGTTCCAGGGAGGATCCTTCCTGCCTCTTCCAGCTTCGGGCGGCTCTGGGGTCTCTCGGCTCGTGGCCGCATCCCCCACCTCTGCCTCTCGTGTCACCTGGCCTTCCTCCCTCTGTGTCTCTCCTCTTCTGTCTCTTAGGATGCCCCCCACGACTGGATTTATTTATTTATTTTTATATTTAGACTTTTATCTTTTAAAAAACATTTTATTGAATTATACTTGATTTACAATGTGTTAATTTCTACTGTATAGCCTAGTCAGTTATACATATATATATTCTTTTTCATATTTGTTTCCATTATGGTTTATTACAGGACATTGAATATAGTTCCCTGAGCTGTACAGTAGGACCTTGTTGTTTATCCATCCTATATGTACTAGTTTGCATCTGCTAATCCCAAACTCCCAATTCTTCCTTCCCCCACCTCCCTCCCCCATGGCAACCACAAGTCTGTTCTCTGTATCTGTGAGTCTGTTTTTGTATCGTAGGTAGGTTCATTTGTGTCGTATTTTAGATTCCACACATAAGTGATATCATATGGTATTTGTCTTTCTCTTTCTGACTTACTTAGTATGATAATCTCTAGGCCTTCATGTTGCTGCAAATGACATTATTTTTTTTAATGGCTGAGTAATATTTCATTGTGTATGTATATACACATATCTTCTTTATCCATTCATCTGTCGATGGACATTTAGGTTGTTTCCACATCTTGACTATTGTGAATAGTGCTGCTGTGAACATAGGGGTACATGTATCTTTTCGAATTACAGTTTTGTCTGAATATATGCCTGGGAGTGGGATTGCAGGATCATATGGCAGCTCTATTTTTAGTTTTTTGAGGAACCTCCATGCTGTTCTCCATAACGGTTGTACCAATTTACATTCCCACCAACGGTGCACGAGGTTTCCCTTTTCCCCACACCCTCTCCAGCATTTATTATTTGTAGACTTTCTCATGATGGCCGTTCTGACCTGTGAGAGGTGGTACCTCAGTGTTGTCCGCCATTGGATTTAGGGCCCACCATAGGCCAGGACGATCTCATCTTGAGGTTCTTATCGTAATTACATCTGCAAAGACCTTTATTCCAAATAAGATCCCATTCTGAGGGCCTGGGTGGGCACATCTTTTGGGGGCCTTTATTCAACCTACTGCGGGGAAACTGAGGTTTCCACTCATGGGGTGAGGCACCTTCTCATCGGGCTGAAGGGGTAGGAGACCCCGTATCACTGCCCATTTCTAGATTTGGCTGTAGCGAGGTGGCTTCACAAGAGAGGTCTGGGATCTGAGATGCACGTGTCCTGTGTGCAGGGGATGGACTGACTGGGCACTGGCTGCCTGAAGCCTCAGCTGGCCCTGGGCTGGGTGTCCGCAGGCCGCCTCTCCTTGCTGGGGGCCCTGGCACTAGGCATCCCCCAACTTAGGGCGAGGATCCTTCTGGGTGAACAGGGGGCTCCTCTGGATTTCCAACTTCATGTGCTAACTGGGCAGCTGAAAGGAGGAGATGTCACCCCAGGCTTGATAGGTAATTACTCTTCCAGTTCCTGTCTCTTCCTGGCCACACCAGGGATGGGGCGGGTGGGGAGGTGGGTATCCCACACCTTCTGTGTAATAACCAGTTTCGGGACAGAACACCAGGCATTTCTCAGGTTCCGAGTTCTCCGTCCCCCACAGTAATAAACTGGAAAATCCTGGTAGCTACACGTGTCAAAAGTGTAGGCTTGTGACCCGCAATCTGCAGGAATTTATCCTAAGGGGGAAAATCAGAAACCTGTGCAACAAAAATTTATGGAAACAAGATTATCACAGTGATATATATATATATACTATTTACATTATATATATACATTATTTTACATAATATATATTATTTTTAATAATATATATCATGTAAAATAGTGAGAAACTGGGAAAAGCCAAAATGTCACAAACCAGGTGAATCCTCCATGAAACAAAACAGTGCAGACAACACAATGAGGATGCCAGTTCCGGGCTACTGACAGGGAAGGGTGTCATGTGACAAAGCCTCCAGCAGAACAGAATACTGTATTTAAATGTTGAGAGAAAAATTATTTGAAGGGTGTCTTGACAAAAAGGCAGAGAGGTTACCTCCTGATGGTTGGATTATGGGGTCTTTTTTTTTTTAAGTTTTTTAGAATTTTCCAAATCTTCTACAATGGACATCTATTGTTGTAGCGTCATTTCTTAAGGCTTAAACAGAATTCCCTTGCAGTGCCAGGGATGATGGTGACACATCCCTCAGCCATCCGTGGGGCATTTCTCCTGAATGAGGCTGGGCCGGCAGGGGTGGGCGGCCCTGCTGGGAAGGCCTGGAAGCTGGCAGCCCAGAGCTGGGGTAGCATTTGGCTCAAAGGAAGCCCTTATCATAAAGGGTTCCAAAGAGGCAAAGGGCAGCTGGAGGAAGTCTCCCCGTTGGGGCTGGAGCGATAATGCCAGCCTTCACGGCTGGGCTCCACCCTGTGCTGGGGGTCCTCTCCCGCCTTGGGGTTCCACGTGGCACCGGGCGGAGGGGCACTGTCCTCATCCCGCTGGCTGTGGGGACTGGACAGGAGGCTGCTGACCAGCCACCGTGACCTGGAGATGGGACAAATGGTGGCCCTCACTCAAGGTGCATGTCCTGGGAACTGAGCCCTCCCTCCCTCTGCCTGACTCTCCCTCTGCCCTGTCCCCCGAGACAGGACCCTAGTGGGACAGAGACCTCACGGAAGCTGGGCAGGCAGTTCCTCACCTCCCAGAAGTGCAGGGGAAGCTTCTCCAGGAGGTGGGAGATTTTTCCTGGCCACCCAGGGGACCCTGGCGTGACATGGGGTGCCTGTCCCCCACCTCACCTGTTCACTGGGCCTCCTTGGTCCTAACCTGGAGCCCAGTGGAGAGTCGGGACCCAGAACAGCAGCTGTTGAATTAACAGCCATCTGCCTGGGTCCCACAGATGGGAGGAAACCAGGGGTGAAATGCGCGGCTCAGCTTGTGTGGGTGATGGGACCCTCACTCTGCTCTGTGCACCTGCCTGTAACGGCCGGCCCACCTGCACGTCTCGGGACATCAGTCCACTGTCAGGAAGGCCTGATGACCCTGGGGCTGGGGAGGGAGCACGGGGCTGTCTAGTCTCCCTTGCTTAGGGAAGCTCGACGGGGAGCAGACTCGGGGGACAGGGTTGGGGGGAGGGTGGGCAGTGCCGGGGGCCAGGGCTTCTCTGCTGGGGGGCCAGGCCAGAGCCCGGGAGGGGACAAGGTGACTCATGGCTGGAGCACTGCCCCCTTCCCTCTGGGATGGGCTGCCTGGAGGCGTTCTGGGGCTCTCTCGGGGCTCCCCAGACCAACGCTTTCAGGGCAGGTGGCCTGAGAGCGACTGAGTGTTAGTCATATGGGGACCAACATGGTCCCCCCAACCTCTCCCCCCGGTTCCACAGAGACCACAGGGATCATGACACCTTGTGAGCAAACAGCTCAAAGACGGGGAGTGACTTCTTGGTCCGGCAGCTTGAGTAGCTGATCCAGAGCCCAGATGTTTGACCGCTGACCCTGTGGCCCTGGACACTTCTTACACCTCCCTGGGCTGCTGGGAAGTTCTTGCAAAATCCTCCCAGACAGGACCATCCTCAGGCAAGGTTTTCTGGGGGCGGTGAACAGCAGAAACCCCCTAAAAGGCACTCAGGGTCACAGAGACTAGGGCAACTTCCAGCTCTCAGGAAGCCCCCGCAGCCGTGCCTTCTAGACCTTCCCCCTCTGCACTGGGGTCCTGGGCTCTGTGCCGATGAAAGGGGAGCCATGTAGGGGGTGCAGGAAGGGCCATGGGGCCTGTGGCCTGAGCCGCATGCTCTATCAGGAGTGAGGACACAGGACAGGGCCCCGTGCCACCGCGGGTCCCCACGCTGAGCTGTGGAGAGGAGGAAGGAGGGAACCCTTAGCAGCTGGCCCTGCCCTCGCTCGGCGGCCTGAGGGCCCAGGCACTTCTCTCTGTATCTCAGCAGCTGACACAGGCTGCTCTAGAGGAGCACAGTGAGGCTCAGAGGGCCAAACGCCTCCACCTCCGTCAACACCGGCCCTGCCACGTGGGGATGTCCCCTCGGCCGTGCCGGCCCCCCGGGAGCTGCACAGCGAAATCCTGACCTCAAGGCGGGAGACACGGCAGGCGGGCCACAGGCTGATGGCCTTGCAGGGTGGTGGCGGGATGTGGCAGGAGCACAGGACCCTTCTCAGGGGACAAGGGGACCCAGAGACTGCGTGTGGTAGGAGCTCCCTGGACAAGGGCTGCCTGCCTTTCATCTCTGGGGATAAAGACACCTGGACCCTCTCTGAGGACCCGCGGTGTTCGTGCTGCAAACGTGTCCTGAACACAGAGCCTGTGCTGCTCCCCTGGCTGGGTGCTGGGTCCCCGCCCTCACCGGCGCTGGGGGTCCTCAGCCCCGGCCCTGCCGTCTGGACGGGCCTGTCACTTCCCCTGCCTCCTCAGAGATTCATCTGTGAAATGGGGACAAAAAGGATAGTTACCTCACGGGCTTGAGATAGTACGTGTAAAGCATTTAGTATACTGTGCCTGGCATATAAAAACTTCAAAAAAATCATGACTACATTTTAATAGGGAGACCGCCCAATGAAGGGAAGGTCCCGGGGAATCAGTGATGACAGGGCTAGGCTGTGTGTCATATGCTGGAACTGTGCCCGCACAGTGCTGAGGTAACCCTGATGCCGGCCCCCTTCCTGGGCAGCTCTGCTTTACCTGTATGACCTGAGGGCCTTAGCTGGGCAGCATTGGTTTACCTCTCTCACCTGCTTGGCTTTAGGGTCTCAGGCCCCGCCTCTCCCCCAGGTGTTTCTGGGAGGGTCAGGGGCGTCGCAAGCGCGCTTTACAAGGAGTCAGCAGAGGTCAGAGCCCATGTCTGACCGGGGACTGGGGACTCCTGCCAGCACTCTGCCCACTGGTGGCCCGCGCGTGATGCACCCGTAGCAGCAGGAGGGGGTGTGGCGCCCACGGCCAGGCGGCGCGTTACACTTTCCACCGGGTCCGCCTCGGTCCCGGCCCCTTGGTGCTGACGTCACGCGGAGACCTCCCCGCTTTCCGTGGCCCACGCCACGTGCCCACGCTGCCCCCCGCCTGGCACCGCCTCTGCCGGCTCCCGAGGGCGCAGACTGCGAGGTAAGGGCGCGGCGGGGAGGACGGGGGGCGCACGGTGGGGAGGAACCGGGGTGCGCGGCCCGCAGGACGGAGGGTGCGGGGAGGCCCCGGGCGCGCGGCGAGGAGGACCGGGGCTGCGAGGTCGGGTGCGGCGGGGAGGCCGAGGGGCGCGGGGACCCAGGCGGGGACCGAGAGGAGACCGGCGGGCTGGGTGGGACGGCGCCGGTACCCCGAACCGAGCGGGCGCAGGGCCCGGGTCGGGACGCCTTGGCCGCGCCGCAGCGCCGAGTCCAGCCGCGCAAGCCCCGAGGACGCCCTGGCGGCGGCGGGCGCGCTCGGGCGCGGAGTCCGCGCGGACACGGAGGGCGCGCGCTGGGGAGGGAGGTGGGGTGTCGGGGACCGGTGCGCCGAGGAGGGTTTGGTGCAGTGCCGCGCTCTGTGCTCCCCGCCAGAGTCGAGACTTCCCGGCCTGGGCCCGCAGAGGGGAGCCGGGCGAGGGAAGGGGCTCGGGGACCCCTCCCGGCCTTCTGCTCCCCACGGGAGGGCGACCTGCGGGCTGTTTTGCATCCTGGCGACGGGAGCAAACAGGCTGTGGGAGAGCCCAGGGCCAGGCACGAGAAGAGGGCACTTCCTGGCCGGCCCAGGTGGGCATGAAAACGCCCCCAGAGACCCTGGGGGTGCGGGGAAGGGGGCCACATGACCACCTAGGTATTGGTGGAGAAGCCGGCCCAGTGCTGTTTTCCTGTTTCCCAGGAAAACAGGCAGCACCTCCAGCTCCGAAAAGCAGGGCGTGGGGTTCCACAGCAATGCCAAACTTGAGAATGCTGCCAGGGTCAGAGGGGAAGGCTGGGTCCTCCCCTGCCTGTCGTGGGAAAGGAAACTGTCAGGGTGGCAGCCAGGGCAGGGAGGTGAGGGCCCTGCAGCAGGAAGCAGGGGTCTGACGCGGAGACCCTCTCCCCGTGATCGCGGCCCTCGGTTCCCCTCTGAGCAGATGGAAACCTCTGAGAAGTGTGAAGCCACAAACCCTTTACATCCCTTCTGCGTGGGGCTGCTCAGAAGGCAGACAGTAGTGAATAGCTCGATGCAGCTGCTGGGATGTTTTGCAAAGCGTATTCAGAATAACAAGGACCAGAGCGTGCTTTCTTGCCAAAGTCTGAGGCATCTGTCCAGTCGGATTGGGAAGCAGGTGCCCGGGCTGAGGGGTCTGGGGCCGCCCCTCTGGCAGCAGGCCCTCCCGTGGGAGTGGAAGCGGCCTGTACCAGCACACGCCCTTCCCTGGCCTCTGGGCAGGACAGTGGACAGGTGAGGGGGACCTGGGCGCCTCAGGGAGAGGGGAGGCGGGCTGAAAAATTTGGCCACGGTCCCAGTGTTAACAGGGGCAGGGCAGAGACATCTCACCGTGTACTAATGGGGAGACCTTCTCTGCTTCTGGAAGCCCACTGGCACGTTAAGAGTTCTGGCTCCAGTGCGAGGCATGGCTCTGAGATTGGACCTGGCCTCGGTTTCCCCATCTGAGACATGGGCACTGTTAATAGCACCTGTAGCGGCGCAGGGTTGTGCGGCTCGAATGAGATGATGCCTGCAGGGCTCAGGCGCGAGGCCGGCGTCCTGTGCCCCGCAGCTGCTGCCCCACGTTATGGGCAGAGGAGAGCGTTCATTGTTGCCAAGATTAGCGGGCTGGCGGGTCGCGGAGAGGGCCGGGAAGCCCCTGCTCTGGCTGCGGTTTCCTCGCTCGGCACCCCCTGGCCTGGGGCTAAGCCTAGGTCTCTGCCCACGTCCAGCTTCTGCTTCTGCACGAGGGGTGGTCTTGTGCAGAAATGACCTGGCAGGACCGAAGGGTCAGGGTTTCCCTGAGTGACCCAGGAAGAGAGTGTGGCCGCCCGGGCGTCTTGAGAGGAAATGCTATCTGGGCAGACAGATGGCCAGACCCCAGAGAGAGCGGGACCCATGCGGATGGACAGAACACACCTGTCACACACCCTGGAGCCTAACCTGGAGCCTCCCGTTGACCTGTCAGCCCGCGCCGGTCTGGGGCTAAGGTGGCCATTTCTTCCGAGCTCTTTGGGCTTCTGCGTGGCTGTTAGGCCAGAGGCTCTGCACCGGGGCAGGTGCTCGGGGCGTCTCTGCTTCACACCAGGCCCGTCTTTCCCACGTGGATGCTCCAAACACACGCGTGCTCAACACGGCCCTGCGGGCCTGCAATCAGTTGTCCCGGGGGGAGAAGTCAGAGTGCAACGGTGGTTCTCCAAGTGTGTTCTAGGGACCCTCAGGTCACAACAGCACTCACAGCAGTACTGGGCCGTGGCGTCAGGTGGGCGCTGCTGGTGGAGGCGGCGCTTTGTGTCCTTGTGTTGCACACAGCTTTTGTTTTTAAGTTCAGACGTGGCGTATGATCGATGTAACTGCATGAACCAAAGCTCTTAGGATCCTACACGGCTCATAACGGTGTAGACGGGCCCTAAGGTGGAAGTGCTTGCGGCCTCCTTGGAAACACTGCTTGTGCCTCGGGTCCCTCTGGCGCACAGGACCAGAAGGACCTGGCCGGTTCTGGGCCATCTGAGGTTTACAGTTTGGGCCCAAGTCACTCCTGGGATGGACGGGCCAGGGCCCTTGAACTTTTGGTAAAAAGCAGGCGTTTTTCATTTCCCGAGGCTTTGCCTGGCTTTGAGGTGTTTGCTGGCAGTGAAGGCCCTGAGCGGGGTCGGTGGGTGGTAAGGGACAGTGGGTGCTGGCAGGAAAGACTCTTCGGGGGTGGGAGAAGGTCCTTCACACGAGGCCCAGAGTGACACTAGACAATATTTATTTTTATTGCCTTTTATCGTCTGCCTTACTTCTCTGTCGGGAGTCAGGAGTACCGTGTCTGAATCCTGGTGAGCTGTGCAAGCCTGGGCAAGTGGCCTTGCCTCTCTGAGCCTCCATGGCCTTGCCTATAAGACATGTGAATGCTAACAGCTGCGTTTCAGGAAGTTGTGGGTTCAGAGGAGGTGCTGGGTCAAGAAGTGACTTGCGGTTTACAGACGGTGGACCTGTGAGGAGGGATATCCTCGGACGTCGGGGTCTGTCCCACTTTCACCTCCTTAGCAAAGCTGTGACACAGACCCTCCTGGGCGTCTGGAAGGCCCCCGCGGCCCCAGAGGAGCAATTTATAGGCCACTCCCAATTACAGAAAGAATAATTCTGAGCCGGCTCTGAGAGCAGGGAATGCTGTAGCAGTAATTGTCCACCGAGAAGCCTCCAGCTCGCTGTGGGAGGTGCTGGTGAGCGGAGGTCTGGGGAGAGCCCGGAGCAGGTACCGGGGTCCCGTGGGCTGCATTTCGAAACAAAAATAGGTTGGTGAGATGCACATGGTGTCAGCGCTCAAGGCCGCTCCCGGGGCTCAGGGCGGACCTTGGACTGCAGCTGGCACCTCCTCTCTGCTGGGTCCAGCCTTGCTCTGGGCAAGGAAGACAGGTGGAACCGGGCTGAGGCCCAGGGGGATTGAAGGTCACAGGGCCAAGTGCAGGTCAGAGCCCCTGCCGGCCTTCAGGGCGCTCCGTCCTCAGGGTTTGCTGAGTGCCGCTCTGTGCCTGGCCCCCGGGTCCCTGTGGCCCACTGACCACGCCTGAAGCTTCCTGGAGGGTCTGCCTTCACACCCAGGCCACCGCGGGGGAGGAGCTCCTAGAGCCCGGCTTGCAGCCTCACGCTGCTCATGTCAGCCCCTTCTCCTCGCCCCGGGGTGGGGGAACACCCGGCTTGGAGGCTGCACGACGTGGCCCTGCCTCCCTCCCTCCCTCTCCCCCCTTCCCCCCCAGAACCACGCCGGCCTCCCCGCTGCCCCTGCACCCGCCTGTGTGCGCTGTGTGTGTGCAGCGGGGCCTTTGCACGTGCCTCTCCACTCGGGAGCCCCCCTGCCCGGCTCCCTGCCTCCAGTCTGCCCGGCTTCTCAGTGAAGCCCGCTCTGGTCACCCTCTGGAAAAAGGCAGTGCAGCCCTGGCCCTCCTGAGCCCCATGCCCTGACCTGCCTTCTCCTCTTCAGGCACCATTAATCACCTAACACACTAGACAATACTTATTTTTCTTGCCTTTTATGGTCCGCCTAAATCTCTAGCATTCAGGCTCCACGAGGCCAGGGGCCCGTTTTATCCACAGGTGTAGGCCGAGCCCCACGGATGGATAGGCAAGCGGTGACTGTGGGGTCGGGAAAGGAAGGGAGCCACAGGGGCTCCTGCGCCGGGACCCTGCCCACCCGCCCCCCTTGGAAATGTTGACCGTGTCCCTCTGGTCACACAGTGTGTCCTCACTGGGTCCTCCTGGCACCTGGTCTGGGCTCCTGGAGAACTGGCCACCGTGGCCCTTCCGTGTGCGCCCTGTGATGTGGTTCCCAAGTGGCTGCCATTTTCTCCGACACCCCAGGAGCACGTTGTTCATCCCATTACAGACTGTTAGCTTTGCCCTAGTGTCTGGCGGCAGGGATGGGGGTCTGGGCAGGGGTCCTGAGAAGGTGGAGCCCTACGGCTCCCGGTGGTGGAGACGGAGCTACTTGAAAATCAGTGTGTTCCAATCCCACCTCTGATGCTTTTTTTTTTTTTTTTTTTTGCGGTACGCGGGCCTCTCACTGCTGTGGCCTCTCCCGTGGCCTCTCCCATTACGGAGCACAGGCTCTGGACGCACAGGCTCAGCGGCCATGGCTCACGGGCCCAGCCGCTCCGCGGCATGTGGGATCTTCCCGGACCGAGGCACGAACCTGTGTCCCCTGCATCGGCAGACGGACTCTCAACCACTGCGCCACCAGGAAAGCCCCCATCTCTGATTCTTATGTGCTGTGTGGCTTTGATTAAGCTAGTTTTAACCTTACTCTCTGCCTCAGTTTCACCCTCTTGAAAATGAGGATAATAACTGTCCCCGCATCCCTGGGTGTTAAAGCCCCGCCTGGAATGCAGTGGGGTATTCAGTGCTCTTGGTGACTCTTTCTGTTTGCTGCTGACTACTTAGAAATCCGGGGGGCTATGGGGTTGCAACTTGGTGTGACCTTTCTGGAAAGCAAATACAAATCGCTTTTGTACAAAAGCGCAATTTATACAAATCACAATTTGGCTATACAAATCGAGATTCTTTTTTTTTTTTTTAATCTTTTGGCTGTGCTGTGCAGCATGTGGGATCTCAGTTCCCCACCCAGGGATTGAACCTGCGCCCCCTGCATTGGCAGTGCAGAGTCTTAGCCACTGGACACCAGGGAAGTCCCTACAAATCGAGATTCTTTAAACATCCACACACAGTATCTTCTGGGAATCTCTCCTGAGGAAAAGGAAACACAGAGCCATATACGAGGATGTTCACTGTGGTGTTTTTGTCCAGCCATTAAAAATGGCATTTTTTTATAGACTGTTTAAGGATTAGGGAAAGCACTCATAATATACTAAGAGGATGTAAGATTGCACACACAATTGGATGTAAATTGGTAAAATATATATGCAGAAAGAAATGTTTAAAGCTCTCTGCTGGCAGGGATCTCAGTAGGTGTTCAATCCTGGTTCCTTTCCCTTCACCTAAGCCAGCAATTAACTGAAAAAACACATCCATGTGTGTATGTATGCACATATATATATAATATCCCTGGAAAAAAATCACATGTGTATAATTTTCTGGAGGAAGATTTATAAATTATACATACACCCAATCTCCCCCTCTATATGAATATATGTGTATATGTTTACATGTATGTATATGCACACATACACACATATGTGCATATATGCCTTTATTTTCTGGATGAACATTTTAAACTGAGGTTATAGCTAAAGGGAGTACAGCCTCGTTTCTTTATTCTTCCCACAAAAACAAGGCCGTTCCTGTTTCTCCAGTTCGGCCGGTCCCGGCCTCACGACTTTGTGCTCTGCAGAGATGGGTTTGCGCATCTGCCTGGCTTTCTAAATCAGGGACCCGCCGGAGCGCTGTTCTCGCCTTAGTCCTGATCTGTTACTTTGTGCATCTTCTCTCCTCTGGCTTGTTCCTTCCGTCGCCTCCCCCTCCCCCTCCCCCTTCCCCTCCGAGACACAGTCAAGCCCACGGCAGCCAGTCCCTTCCCAGTAGCTTTTCGGGGTGTGCGGTGGGAGGGCACGTTGTTTCTGGTTAACCCGGGATGCGCCAGCCAGACTCCGCTCCTGCGTCGGGAGGAAAACCCCACTGTGTGAAGTGACTGTCACAGTTCTCCCCGCCCACCTGTCCCCCCGCCCCGCCGCGTCTCCCCTCCCCGCCTGGCCTCCCCCAGCAGTTAAAGTGCTCTTTGATGCTTCCCCACGTCTCCCTACTGACGCTTCCGTGGTTGGCACGTGTACCTGCCCCTCACCTGTGCTAGGAAACTTCTGCAGCCGGCACTGTGGGGCTCGCTTTCCTTCCCCACAGACACTTGTCCAGCCCCTGGCTGGCCTGGCCACGCTGACTTGGGCATCGCGGCTTCATCCACAGGCCCATGGGGCCCTTGCTGGGAAAGCCGGTGGCCCAGGCAGTGGGGTGACCACAGAGGGCTCAGGGGTGGCTGGTTTCCTGGCGGAGGGGCCTCTGGCTTTGCGGGTGCACAGCACAAGGGTGGGGCATCTCACTGCCAGCGCGCCCTCCCTCCTGAGGGCCGGGAAGGGGCGAGTCTGCGCCGTCCTCACCAGGGTTCCATGGAAACCGCATCCCTGCTTCGGGGGAGGGAGGACGCTTCCCCACACTTGGTGCTGGTTAAAGACCCGGCCCCCCGAGAAGAGGAGAAAACGGCGTTCCTGGCCTGGCTGGGTGCAGCTGCCGTGTCCTGGGGGGTGCGTTCCTCCCCACAGAGCCCCTTCCCCGGGCCTGAGAGAACGGCCGGAGGCTCAGCCGGGCGTTCCCCTGCAGGTGCCGACAGGCCAGAGGGTGTCCGAGCTGCTTGCTGCCGCCGAGGAGGCCCGACGCCAGGCAGAGCTGGGCCTCGCAGGCCCTCAGCCTCTGGTCCACCTGCCGGGAGCCCACGTGGCCGCTGCGCTCGGCCCAAGGGAAGGCCGTGGACGAGCTGGTGGCCAGGCCCTGGGCGGTGCATGGGCAGCCGTGGGGCCTCCCCAGCGTGGCCAGGCCCGTCATGCTGCAGTGCCGGCCAGCCCAGGAGTTCAGCTTCGGCCCCCGGGCCCTGAAGGACGCGCTGCTGTCCACCGACCCAGCCCTGCGGCAGCTCTACACGTCCACCTTCTCCCCAGCCGAGCGGCTCTTCCTGGCTGAGGCCTACAACCCCCGGAGGACGTTCTTCCGCACGCTGCTCATCCGCACGGGCTTCGACTGGCTCCTCAGCCGCCCTGAGGCTCCCGAGGACTTCGAGACCTTCCACGCTGCCCTGGCGCCCCGGAAGCAGAGCCTGGCTCGGAAGCACATTTACCTGCAGCCCATAGGTACCTGCAGCCTATGGGCACCTGCAGCCCGTGGGTACCGGCGGGCATGGGCATGGACCCCGTGGGGCAGCAAGTGGCGATGAGCTGGAGGGTGGCATCCTGGGCCATCAGGACACCCCGGTGGGGAGGACGAGGGCCTAGATCTAGCCTGAGGTGGGGATGTCTGTGCCCGGACCCCAGGCAGGACTTGATACGAAGGGGGACGTGCTGGTGTGCTTGGGATTCGGGGGTGAGACTCAGCTCCCCCCTGCCCCAGCTCCACGCTGTTCAGAAAGCCCAGGGCCCTGGGACCCCTTGGGCAGCATCACTGCCCTGTTCTACCCACAGGTGCTGCCTCATCCACCTGTGGGTAGAAGCACCCCTGGCCCTACCTGTTGAAGCCAGTGCTGTCCTAGGCACTGTACTGGCTGCTTCCTCTGTGGTGTGGGGTGCTGGGGTCAGGGTTACCCCACTTCATCGGTGAGGACACTGAGGCTGGGAGGGGTCACTTGACCTGCCCAAGTCACAGAGCTGTTGGCTGGTAGAGGCAGGATTTGACCCCAGTGCCCTGCTCTTAGCCCCGAAGCTATACTTGGAGACACTGGCAGGGCCTGGCGGGGACTCGGGGACTCCTGCGCGGTCTTGCAGCGCTCAGACTGGGGACGCCAGGTGTGAGGGGCTGTGTGTGGACCAAGGGCCGAGATGCCTCGACCAGGCTCTCTGGGGCTTGCTGGCCAGGTGCTGGGGATGAGGGGCGGGCCACTGGCTCTGCATGCCAAGGCAGGCCTTGCCCCACGCAGGCTCATTACCCACCCTCCTGCCCTGAGGACCAGAGGCCTGCAGGCACCCCTCCTGTTCCATCCTCCCCTGGCCAGTCGGCCACCTCTGTCTGTAGACTCTGCTTCCAAACTCCCAAACCATCCATGTTGTCTCCCCGCTGACAGCTCATCTTGTTAAAATGCGGGCTCTGGTTCCAGAGATCTGGGGTGGGCCTGGGGATCTGCATTTCTAATCACCTCCTGGGCAAGCCGCTGGCCTGGGGACACTGCAGCCACCTTCTCGCAGGTCTCCTGGCTTCCAGCCTTGGTCCGTGTCCAGGGTGCTGGGCACAGGCAGATGGGGGCTCCGAGGAGCGGGCAGGGGGCCTGACGGCACTGCTCCGCCCCCAGATCTGAGCGAGGGGCCGGCAGGCGGCGCGCTTCTGGACCACCTGCGGAGCTGCACAGAGGCCTTCTTCGTGGGCCTGCAGGTCAGGTGTCTGCCATCGGTGGCGGCCACGTCCATCCACTGCTCATCACGCCCCAGTCAGGACTCTGACAGGCTGCAGCTCCACACAGGTGAGTGCATGTGGTGTGGGCACAGGTCAGGCCAGCGTGAGGGCAGGCGTCCACCGCTTGTGCTTCTTTTTGTTATATTCACTAGTGTGTTGTTATTGTTTTAGATTCCACATATAAGTGGTATCATATAGTATTTGTCTTTCTCTACTTATTTCACTTAGCAAAATGCTCTCCAAGTTCATCCATGTTGTTGCAAATGGCAATATTTAATTCTTGTTTATGGCTGAGTAGTATTCCATTGTGTATATATACATATATATATATATATATATATATATGTATATATACCACATCTTCTTTATCCCTTCATCTGTCGATGGACATTTAGGTTGCTTCCATATCTTGGAAACTGTAAATAATGCTGCTATAAACACTGGGCTTCATGTTTTGTTTTTTTTTTGGATATATACCCAGGAGTGGGATTGCTGGGTCATATGGTAGCTCTATTTTTAGTTTTTTGAGGAACCTCCCTACTGTTTTCCACAGTGGCTGCACAGTTTACGTTCTCACCAGCAGTGCAGGAGGTTCCCTTTTCTCCACATCCTAGACAACATTTGTTATTTGTGTTCTTTTTGATGATGGCCATTCTGAGAGGTGTGAGGTGATACCTCATTGTGGCTTTGATTTGCATTTCCCTGATGATTAGTGATGTTGAGCATCTTTCCATGTGCCTGTTGGTCATCTCCATTTCCTCTTTGGAAAAATGTCTATTCAGTTCTTCTGCCTATTTTTTAATCAGATTGTTTGTTTTTTTGATGTTGAGTTGTATGACTTGTTTATATATTTTGGATATTAACCCCTATTGGTCATATGATTTGCAAATATTTTCACCCATTCTGTAGGTTGTCTTTTCATTTTGTCAATGGTTTCCTTTGCTGAGCAAAAGCTTTTAAGTTTAATTAGTCCCCGTTTGTTTATTTTTGCTTTTTTTTTGTTTCAGGAGGCAGATCCAAAAAAATATTGCTACAATTTCTGTCAAAGAGTGTTCTGCCTATGTTTTCCTCTAGGAGTTTTACAGCATCCAGTCTTACATTTAGGTCTTTAATCCATTTCGAGTTTATTTTTGTATGTGGTGTTAGAGAATGTTCTAATTTCATTCTTTACATGTAGCCATCCAGCTTTCCCAGCACCACTTATTGAAGAGACTGTCTTTTCTCCATTGTATATTCTTGCCTCCTTTGTCATAGATTAATTGACCATAAATACATGGGTTTATTTCTGGGCTTTCTATCTTGTATCATTGATCTATATTTCTGTTTTTGTGCCAGTACCGTACTGTTCTTTTTTTTCCCGTAGATTAATTAATTAATCAAATTAATTTTTGGCTGTGTTGGGTCTTTGTTGCTGTGCAAGGGCTTTCTCTATTTGCAGCACGTGGGGGCCACCCTTCGCTGTGGTGCGTGTGCTTCTCACCGTGGTGGGTTCTTTTGTTGCTGAGCACAGGCTTTAGGCGTATGGACTTTAGCAGTTGTGGCACACAGGTTCAGTAATTGTGGCTCGCAGGCTCTAGAGTGCAGTCTCAGTAGTTGTGGCACACGGGCTTGGTTGCTCTGCGGCATGTGGGATCTTCCCAGACCAGGGCTCAAACCTGTGTTCCCCTGCACTGGCAGGCAGATTCTTAACCACTGCACCACCAGGGAAGTCCCCCATACTGTTTTGATTACTGTAGCTTTGTAATATAGCCTGAATTCAGGGAGTGTGATACCTCCAGCTCTGTTTTTCTTTCTCAAGATGGCTTTGGCTGTTTGAGGTCTTTTTTGTTTCCATACAAATTCTAAAATTATTTGTTCCAGTACTGTGAAAAAAATGCCATTGGTAATTTGATAGGGATTGCTTTGAATCTGTAGATTGCTTTGGGTAGTATGGTCATTTTAACAATATTGATTTTTCCAATCCAAGAACATGGTTATATCTTTCCATCTGTTTGTGTCATCTTCAGTTTCTTTCATCAGTGCCTCTTCTGTTCTTCCAAAAGAGAGACAAAGTAGAAACACTTTGCATTCTTTTCAATACGAATAGCAAGATATTGATAACAAAATTTTACAGACATTATTATTATTATTATTATTATTTTTGTGGTACGCAGGCCTCTTACTGTTGTGGCCTCTCCCGTTGCGGAGCACAGGCTCTGGATGCGCAGGCCCAGCGGCCATGGCTCACGGGCCTAGCCGTTCTGCAGCATGTGGGATCTTCCTGGACCGGGGCACGAACCCATGTCCCCTGCATCGGCAGGTGGACTCTCAACCACTGCACCACCAGGGAAGCCCTTACAGACATTATTAGTAAGGAAAATTGGAAACCAGTTTCTCATATTATAAGGACTCTAATGTAAAATATTAGCAAATCAAATCTAGAAATATGTAAAATACATTACAACTCACTTATATTTATTCCAGGAACATGAGGGTAGTTTAACATTTATTTATTTATTTTTATTTTTGGCTTCATTATTCCCTCACTTTTTTTTTTTAATTGAAGTATAGTTGATTTACAATGTTGTGTTAGTTTCAGGTATATAACAAAGTGATTCATTTATACATACATATGTATCTATTTTTTTCATATTCTTTTTCCTTATGTGTTATTACAAACTATCGAGTAGAGTTCCCTGGCCTATACAGCAGGTCCTGTTTGGTTACTTACTTTGTATACAGTCGTGTGTATACGTTCATCTCAAACTCCTAATTTATCCCTCCTCCCCTTCCCCTTTGGTAACCAGAAGTTTGTTTTCTGTGTTTCTGTTTTGTATATAAGTTCATTTGTATCAGTTTTTTTAAGATTCCACATATAAGCAATATCATATGATATTTGTCTTTCTCTGATTTACTTCACTTACTATGATAATCTGTAGGTCCATCCATGTTGCTGAAATGGTATTATTTCATTCTTTCTTATGGCTGAATAATATTCCATGTATGAATACACCACATCTTCTTCTTTATCCATTCATGTGTCGATGGACATTTAGGTTGCTTCCATGTCTTGGCTATTGTACATAGTGCTGCAATGAACAGTGGAGTGCATGTATCCTTTCAAATTACAGTTTTCTCTGGATACATGCCCAGGAGTGGGAATGTAGGATCATATGATAGTTCTATTTTTAGTTTTTTAAGGAACCTCCATGTTGTTTTCCATAGGAGCTGCACCAGTTTACATTCCCACCAGCAGTGTAGGAGGGTTCCTTTTTCTTCACACCCTCTCCAGCATTTATTATTTGTAGACTTTTTGATGATGGCCATTCTGACTGGTGAGGTGATACCTCATTGTAGTTTTGATTTGCATTTCTCTAATAATTAGTGATATTGAGCATCTTTTCATGTGCCTTTTGGCCATCTGTATGTTTTCTTTGGAGAAATGTCTATTTAGATCTTCTGCCCATTTTTCAATTGGGTGGTTCTTTTTTTTTTATATTGAGCTCTATGAACTATTTGTGTGAACTATTTGGAGATTAATGTCTTTTCAGTTGCATAATTTGCAAATATTTTGTCCCATTCTGTAGGTTGTCTTTTCGTTCTGTTTATGGTTTTCTTTGCTGTGCAAACTTTTAAGTTTAATTAGGTCCTGTTTGTTTATTTTTGCTTTTCTTTTCTTTGCCTTAGGAGACAGATCCAAAAAAATACTGCTATGATTTATGCTTTCCTCTAGGAATTCTATACTATCTGTTCTTACATTTCTGTTTTTTTGTTAGAACCATGCTGTTTTGATTACTGTAGCTTTGTAGTATAGTCTGAAGGCAGGGAGCCTGATTCCTCCAGCTCTGTTTTTCTTTTGCAAGATTGCTTTGGCTGTTCGGAGTCTTTCGTGTTTCCATTAAAACTAAAAAAATTTTTTCTAGTTAAAACTAAAAAAATTTTTTCTAGTTCTGTGAAAAATGTCTGTGGTAATTTGATAGGGATTGCATTAAATCTGTAGGCTGCTTTGGGTAGTATGGTCATTTTGACAATATCAATTTTTCTGATCCAAGAACATGGTATGTTTTTCTGTCTGTGTCATCTTTGATTTCTTTCATCAGCATCTTATAGTTTTCAGAGTATAGGTCTTTTGCCTCCTTAGGTAGGTTTATTCCTAGGTATTTTATTCTTTTTGATGCAATGGCAAATGGGATTGTTTCCTTAATTTCTCTTTCTGAACTTTCATTGTTAGTGTATAGGAATGCAACAGATTTTTGCGTATGGTTCTTTGTATTTCTGTGGTGTTGGTTGTAACTTCTTTTTCATTTCTAATTTTATTGGTCTGGGCACTCTCTCTTTTTTTCTTTTCTTTTTTTTTTTTGCGGTACGCGGGCCTCTCACTGCTGTGGCCTCTCCTGTTGCGGAGCACAGGCTCCGGACGCGCAGACCCAGCGGCCATGGCTCATGGGCCCAGCCGCTCCGCAGCATGTGGGATCTTCCTGGACCGGGGCACAAACCCGCATCCCCTGCATCGGCAGGCGGACTCTCAACCACTGCGCCACCAGGGAAGCCCCTCCCTTTTTTTCTTTTTTTTTCTTTTTTTTTTTTTTTGCTGTATGCGGGCCTCTCACTGTTGTGGCCTCTCCCGTTGTGGAGCACAGGCTCCGGACGCGCAGGCTCAGCGGCCATGGCTCACGGGCCCAGCCGCTCCGCGGCATGTGGGATCCTCCCGGACCGGGGCACGAACCTGTGTCCCCTGCATCGGCAGGCGGACTCTCAACCACTGCACCACCAGGGAAGCCCCTCCCTTTTTTTCTTGATGAGTCTGGCTAAAGGTTTATCAAATCTGTGCAGGCTTCTGGTGGATGGAGCTGGGTCCTGGCCCTCTGGTGAGCAGGGCTATGTCAAGGGGTGTGTCTAGAGGTGGCCGTGGACTCAGAAAGTCTTTGGAAGCCAGTTTGCTGATGGGTGGGTTGTGTTCTCGCCCTGTTGGTTGTTTTACCTGAGGCGTCCCAACTCTGGACCATGTTGATAGGTGGGGCCAGGTCTTGGTGCTAACATGGCGGCCTCCAGGAGGGCTCACACTGATGAATATCCCCCAGTATCTCCACCACCAGTGTCCTTGGACCCACAGTGAACCATAGCTGCCCCCGGCCTCCCCAGGAAACCCTCCAAGACCAGCAGGTTGGCCTGGCCCAGGTTCCTATGAAGTCACTGCTTTTGCCCTGGGTCCTGGTGCACACAAGACCTTGTGTGCATCCTACAAGGGAGGAAGGAGTCTCTGTTTCCCCAGTCCTGTGGAGCTCCTGCACTCAAGCCCCACTGGCCTTCAAAGCCAGATGCTCTGGGGCTCCTCCTCCCAATGCCGGACCCCTAGGCTGGGGAGCCTGGTGTGGGGCTCAGAACTCTCACTCCTGTGGGAGAACTTCTGTGATATAATTGTTCTCCAGTCTTCGGGTCACCCACCTGTGGGGTATGGGATTTGATTATATTGTGAATGTGCTCCTTCTACTGTCTCTTTGGGTTTCTTCTTTATGTCTTTGGATGTGGAGTATCTTTTTTGGTAGATTCGTCTTTTTTACTGGTGGCCGTTCAGCAGTTAGCTGTGATGTGCTCGTGAGAGGGGAGCTCAGGGTCCTTCTACTCTGTCATCTTGTCCCAGGATCTTTCATCAGTGTCTTATAGTTTTCCGAGTACAGGTTTTTTGCCTCCTTAGGTAGGTTTATTCCTAGGGATTTTATTCTTTTTGATGCAGCAGTGTCACTTTGTTTTTTAATTTTTAGAAATTTATTTATTTATTTATTTGGTTGTGTCAGGTCTTAGTTGCAGCAGGTGGGCTCCTTAATCGTGGCTCGAGGGCTCCTTAGTTGCAGCACGTGGTATCCTTAGTTGTGGCATGTGAACTCTTAGTTGTAGCATGCATGTGGGATGTAGTTCCCTAGCCAGGGATGGAACCTGGGCCCCCTGCATTGGGGGCTCAGAGTCTTAACCACTGGACTGCCAGGGATGTCCCAGTGTCACTTTTTTCATCATTCCCAATTCCCGGCTAAAATTACATTTAGCATTTATATCTATGAGCATAATCGCTTTATAATCTGTGTCTGTGAGTCCAGCATTTGGAGCGCCCATGTTGCTCTTTGTGCTATTTCTGCTAATTCTGTCTTGGTTCTTTTGCCTCATTGTGTGTCTTATTTTTGATTGTTAGCTGGACGTCTTATGTGAAAAATTAGTTTAACTTTTAGAAGAATTTGTGGCCTGGGATGATGTTTTTCTGCAGAGAGGATTTTATTTCTCCTTGGCCAGGCACCAAAGGGAGCTGACGGTCTGGGCCACCCTGATGACCCCAGGAGTACAGCCTTGGTCTCCCCGGGTGCGGCCCTTTGGGGTAGCCGGCAGAGCAGGGCCTGTGTCCTCAGGGTCACCTTCCCATCCCCCGCCTCAGAAACAGCTCAGCTTCATCTCTTGGGATTCTAATCTTCTCCCTGTTTCTAGTTTCTCATTAGGTCTCTGGTGTTTTAAAAGTCCTGTTTATTGAGGCATAATTTACATAGAGAGAAATTATTCCTTCTGGGTGTAACCGTTCTGAGTCCTGACACACACACACACACACATCACATAGCCATCACCATAAGAGTGGGTAGAATAGCTTGCCTCGCCCCCCCAAGCCTTCCTCCGTGCCCCTTGTAGCCACCCGTCCCCCATCTTCAATGCCTTAAGAAGCTGTTCTTTGTGTTTCACTGGGCTTGTTTGGTTATCTTGTAGTGGCAGGTAGTGTGCTGTTACAGCTGCTGTTGAGTTTCTGGGGCTGACAGGGACTACTGGCTGGGGGGGTGCCATCCCAACGGTGGCGCGCCCCTTTCTCTGTCCCAGACTGCAGCCTCGGTCCCTCACTGGGCACAGCCCTCCCCCACCCCCGAGGGTCTGAGTGGGGCCCGAGGAGCAGTGGCCGACCTGGGCCCCGCCCCTCCTGCCCCGTGCGGCGCCACCACGCCTGCCGTTGCTTCCGCCTGACTCGGGGGAAACCCAGCATCTGTCCAGCTGCCCCAGGGGCTGTGGTGCCTGGGTCCGGGTGTCCATCTCTGCTGACTGCTGAACAGACTGCTGTTTCCCCCGCCCTAGGCTTCGTGGGCCACTGGGAAGGAACGGGGCCCGGGAGGGCTCAGCAAGCAGGTGGCGTGCAGAGGCCATGAGAGGTGGGATTCCCGTGGTCAGATTACGTGGTTTAGATGGCTGTGTTCATTTCCTGCGGCCGCTGTAACGCAGCACCACAAACTGGGTGGCTTAAAACAGCAGAAGTGTGTTATCTCACGGTCCGGAGACCAGAATTCTGAGACCAAGGTGTTGGCCGGCCCCGTCCCCTGTGAACGCTCCGGGAGACCCCTCCTCACCTCCTCCACCCCTGGTGGCGGCCGGTGGTCCTTGGTCCAACCTCGGCCTCCATCATCACGTAGCTTGTGTCGCTTCTCCTCTTAGAAGGACCCCAGGCGAACTGGACCAGGCCCGCCCTAGTGAGCGGGCATTACGACCTCCACATTGTCTTCTGTGGGGACACAGCTCAGCCTGTAACAATCATCACTGTCTGTGTCACCGTAAGAACTAACATTCGTCGGTCTCCTCCAAGGTCTCAGCCACTCATCCCAAGGTCACACCTGGACCTGGGCTGTCCGGACAGCAGCCACCGGCCACGTGGGGCTACTGAACACACACACGCACACCCGCATTGAAGACTCAGCATGAAAAACTACGTAAACAATCTTACTTTTTAATACTTGATGACATGTTAAAATTTTGGATATGTTAGGTTAAAATATGTATATTATTAAAATCAATTTGATGTTTTAATTTACTTTAAAATTAGTAAAACTTAAAACTCAGTCACACCTTCAGGTCACACTGTGTTTCTACGGACAGTGCTGGGCTAGGCCTTGTCATGACCCACAACTGTGCCATCTCTGCAGCGGGGCTTTCAAGCATCTCACTCTCAACGCCCCCCCTCCCCCGACATTTCCCGCCGTCTCTCCAGTTTCCTGCTAACGGTTCCTTGATCATCAGGTACAACCCGCTGGTCCTTCCCCCGTCGCGCTGTCTGGATCTGCTTCCTGCCCTGACTCCTACCCTCCCGGCTCGGCCACCCTCTTCCCCTCCTGTCCACACCTGGGTAAATCCGACTCCTGTCTCCCCGGCAGCTGAACGCGACTGGAGAAAAACGCACCCTCCGGTGGTCCCCTCAATGCACGACTGTAGGCCCGAGGGGTCCTGGGTGGTGCCCGGCGCCCCGGGCCCTCAGGTCTTCTCCTTCCCCTTCCTTCTGACAACGACCTTGCTTTTTTTTTGCTGAGGAAATACAGACAAAGGGGGACCGCCAAGCTTCCCTGACGGCGGCTCCCCGCCTGCTGCATCCGTGCTCCCCGTCGTGGACTGTTGGCCTAGCCGCTCTTCACGGACCCGCCCGAGCCCTCCGCCCCCCCGCCCGCGCCTGCTCCCACCCACCCGGCAGCTCTCCCCGCCGTCCCCCCTCTCGGACGGACGAGCTGCTGCGACTCCTCCCATCCTAACACGCTCTCTGGCCCGCTGTGCCCCGCCAGCTGCCACCCTGCTTCTCAGCTCCTCTCTGTAGCCACAGCCCTTGGAGAAGGTCTTTGTCTCCCGGTTGTATCGCCTCCCCTCTCCCCCGCCCCATCACCCTGAGGCCCCCCCGGTCGTGGGCCTCTCAGCCCTCTGCCTGTGCGCTCGGGGCTCCTTCACACCCCGCCTCAGCCACGCGTCTACACCCGCGCTCCCGTGAACTGCTGTAACCACTTGCTTAGCAGCTTAAACAACACTCGTTCTCTTACAGTTCTGAGGATGGAAGTCTCCCAGGACTAAAATCCAGGCACCGGCAGGGCTGGCTCCTTCGGGAGGCTCCGGGGAGACCCCGTTTCCTGGCCTTGCAGCCCCTCCTCCTCCAGAGCCGGCTCTGCGGCCCCTTCAGCTCTCTCTGACCCTCCTGCCTCCTCTCGTGAGGACCCTGGTGATTCCATCGGGTCCAGCTGGGTAATCCAGAATCACCTTCCCGCTGGGAGACCTTTAATTTAACCACATCTGCTCGCTTCTGCCAGGTGAGGAACGCACGCACAGGTCCCGGGGATGAGATGCCACGTCTTTGGGGCCATCAGTCAGCTGCCCGAGGCTGCAACGACTCTTCCCACGAACACCGGTCTCGTTGGCCCGGCGGCCTTTGTGGTGCCCCACTTGGACTACCCTGTCCAAACTTGAGCTCTTTCTCCCCCCGAGGCCCAGGCCCGTAGCCCCCGCTTCACATGGTGCAGCTTGTCTGCTGAGTTTTCGGCCTCAGTCTGAGTTTTTCATGGAATGTCACTAGCTTGCGTCCGACTGTGGGACGAGCTGGTCCCAGGCAGAGGAAGAGGGGGATGGGCCCGGAGCGGGGGGCCCAGCCCCCTCCTCACTGCCCCCTCTGGCCCTGTCCCCGCAGACGGCATCCTGTCTTTCCTGAAGAGCAGCAAGCCGGGTGATGCGTTATGCGTGCTGGGCCTCACGCTGTCCGACCTGTACCCCCGCGAGGCCTGGACCTTCACCTTCGGCACGTTCCTCCCGGGGCATGGTGAGCCGGCACCTGGGGGCCTCCTGCCTCAGCCCTGAGGCTTGGGAACAGGGCCTGGAACACGTGGGGACATCATCCCCTCGCTGTTTCTCCCAGAACCCCTCCTGGGGGAGAGAATGGGCATATATGGAAATGCTCTCTTGAACCTGCAGTCCCAGTTCTCGCCCCTCCTGGGCCAGGCCCTGGGGCCTCCTTCACCGGCTGGCAGGGCGGGGCCTCTAGGACATGTGCATCCCGAGGAGGGTGGCCTTGCCCGTGGGCTCCCTGAGCTGAGGCCGCTCCTGGAGCCTCCGCTTCTCTGCCTCTCCCCAGAAGTGGGCGTCTGCAGCTTTGCGCGCTTCTCGGGAGAATCCCTGCAGCAGGGGCCCAGCACCCCTGACCTGGCCCCCGAGGCACCCCTGCAGGACAGAGGCCGGGCCGTGTGCTTCAGCGCCCTGGGGATGGTCCAGTGCTGCAAGGTGGGTGTTGAGGTGCTGCCCAGGTGGCGGGAGAAGGTGGGGGACAGGAAGAGGAGGGGCTGCTGGGGGTTCCGGCGAGCTCCAGGAAGATGCTAGGGCGTGGAATCAGACAGAAGGGCGTGAGTGGACGGCCATCGAGCCCTGGGTCCAGCCCTCACAGTGCTGAGGACCATCCTTCACTTGAGGGACTCTGGCCACTAAGGCTCAGAAACGCCAAGTGCTTTGTCCAAGGTCACACAGCTTTCAAGTGGCAGGGCTGGGATTTGAGCCCTCGTCTGTCTGACACCCAAACCTCCATGCTCTGAGGCCCCCAGAGCTGACCACACCAGCTTGCCTTTCCCCCTGGAGCCCAGAGTAGCCCCAGCACCCAGGGGTCCCGGGGATCGGCGGGTGGCGGGCCCCAGGGTGCAAGGCGGTGGGGGCCTTCTCCCTCAGGTCACGTGCCACGAGCTCTGCCACCTCCTGGGCCTGGGGAACTGCCGCTGGCTCCGCTGCCTCATGCAGGGCGCCCTCAGCCTGGACGAGGCCCTGCGGCGGCCCCCGGACCTCTGCCCCGTCTGCCTTCGGAAGCTGCAGCACATCCTGGGCTTCAAGCTTGTGGACAGGTACAAGGTGAGTCGCGGGCAGGGGGAGGGGTGAACAGGTCTGCGGATCTCGTGGGTCTGGCTGAGTCCTCCGCCAGGCGCCTGGCCCAGTGCTGGTGGCTGTCACCACAGGGGCGCACGGCTTTTATTTCCCAGGCAACCCTAATCAGAGCCGGTCTTTACCGGGCACTGACCGTGTACTAGACCCTGTCCTAGAGCTTCCTGTACTCGGGCCGGTTCTGGCATCACCAAGGGGCCTTCCCCAGCAACACTTTCTCCCTAATTGGCTCACAGCCCCTCCGGAGGAGGAGGCGGAACCAGACTAACCAAGAATCACTGTGGAAAGGCAGGAGCTGCTCTTAATCCGGCCCCGCCCTACGCGGGGGCTGAGCCAGCGCGGCGATGCTGCCCTCTGCTGTCCGCACGAGGCACTGCCGGGCAGCAGGGCCCAGGAGGGACCCTAGGGAACCGGGTCCATCTGCTCCACTGCAGGGAGAAACCTTATCCTACGGGGAAGTTCGTTTGCAAACTCAGACACTTTACTCTGAGTTCACAGTTCAAAGGCAGGTGGTGGTTATTTTCTCTTTTTAAAAATCTTTTATTATTTTTAATTGAAGTATAGTTGATTTACAATGTTGTGTTGATTTCTGCTGTACAGCAAAGTGACTCAGTTATACATATATATATACATACATTCTTTTGTATATTCTTTTCCATTACGGTTTATCCCAGGATATTGGATATAGTTCTCTGTGCTATACAGTAGGACCTTGTTGTTTATCCATTCTATATGTAATAGTTCCAAACTCCCCATCCATTCCTCTCCCACCCCCCTCCCCCTTGGCAACCACAAGTCTGTTCTCTACATCTGTGAGTCTGTTTCTGTTTTGTAGATATGTTCACTTGTGTCATTTTTTAGATTCCACATATAAGTGATATCATATGGTATTTGTCTTTCTCTGACTTAATTCACTTAGTATGATAATCTCTAGTTGCATCCATGTTGCTACAATTGGCATTATTTCATTCTTTTTTATGGCTGAGTAGTATTCCATTGTATATATGTACCACATCTTCTTTATCCATTCATCTGTCAATGGACATTTAGGTTGTTTTTATGTCTTGCCTTTTGTAAATAGTGCTGCTGTGAACGTAGGGGTGCATTTATCTTTTTGGATTAGAGTTTTGTCTGGATATATGCCCAGCAGTGGAATTGCTGGATCATATGGTAATTCTATTTTTAGTTTTCTGAGGAAGTTCCATACTGTTTTCCCTAGTAGCTGCACCAGTTTACCTTCCCACTAACAGTGCAGGAGGGTTCCCTTTTCTCCACACCCTCTCCAGCATTTGTTATTTGTAGACTTTTTAATGATGGCCACTCTGGTGTATGGTGATACCTCCTTGTAGTTTTGATCTGCATTTCTCTAATAATTAGTGATGTTGAGCATCTTTTTATGTGCCTATTGGCCATCTGTATGTCTTCTTAGGAGAAATGTCTATTTAGGTCTTCTGCCCAGTTTTTGACTAGGTGGTTTTTTTTGTTGTTGTTATTGAGTTGTATGAGCTGTTTGTATATTTTGGAGATTAAGCCCTTGTCAGTCGCCTCATTTGCAAAAACTTTCTCCCATTTCATAGGTTGTCTTTTCATTTGATTTATGGTTTCCTTTGCTGTACAAAAGCTTGTAAGTTTGATTAGGTCCCATTTATTTATTTTTGTTTTTATTTCTATTGCCTTGGGAGACTGACCTAAGAAAACATTTGTATGATTTATATCAGAGAATGTTTTGGCTATACTCTCTTCTAGTTTTATGGTGTCATGTATTATGTTTAACTCTTTAAGCCCTTTTGAGTTTCTTTTTATGCATGGTGTGAGGGTGTGTTCTAATTTCACTGATTTACATGCAGCTGTCCAACTTTCCTGGCACCACTTGCTGAAGAGGCTATCTTCTTCCCACTTTATATTCTTGTATCCTTTGTCGAAGATTAATTCACCTTAGGTGTGTGGGTTTATGTCTGGGCTCTCTATTCTGTTCCATTGATCCATATGTCTGTTTTTGTGCCAATACCACAGTTTTGATTACTGTAGCTTTGTAGTATTGTCTGAAGTCTGGGAGGGTTATGCCTCCTGCTTTCCACCCACCCCCCTCAGGATTGCTTTGGCAATTCTGGGTCTTTTATGGTTCCATATAAATTATTGGATTATTTGTTCTAGTTCTGTGAAAAATGTCATGGGTAATTTGATAGGGATCGCATTAAACCTGTAGATTGCTTTGGGTAGTATTGCCGTTTTAACAATATTAATTCTTCCAATCCAAATGCATGGGATATCTTTCCATTTCTTTGAATCATCTTTAGTTTCCTTTATTAATGTTTTATAGATCTCAGCATATAAGACTTTCACCGCCTTGGTATTTTAATTTTGTGGTGCAATTTTAAAAGGTATTTTCTTTTTTACATTCCCTTTTTGATATTTCATTGCTAGTGTAAAGAAATGCAACCAATTCTAGTAGTTTTTGTGTGGAGTCTTTAGGGTTTTCTATTTATAGTATCATGTCATCTACATAGAGTGACAGTTTTACCTCTTCCCTTCCAATTTGGATACCTTTTCTTTCTTTTCCTTGTCTGATTGCTGTGGCTAGGACTTCCAGTACTATATTGAATAGAAGTGGTGTGAGTGGGCATCCTTGTCTTGTTCCAGATTTTAGTGGGAAGGCTTTCAGCTTTTCACAGTTGAGTATTATGTTGGCTGTGGGTTTGTCATAAATGGCTTTTATTATGTGGAGATATGTTCCCTCTCTACCCACTTCGGTAAGAGTTTTTATCATAATGTTGAATTTCGTCAAATGCTTTTCTGCATTTATTGAGATGATCATGTGGTTTTTGTCTTCTTTTGTTAAAGTGGTGTATCACATTGATTGATTTGCATATATTGAACCATCCTTGTGAACTTGGGATGGATCCCACTTGGTTGTGGTGTATGAACTTTTTAATGTATTGTTGGATTTGGTTTGCTAATATTTTGTCGAGAATTTTTGCATCTGTAGTCATCAAAGATATTGGCGTGTAATTTTCTTTTTTGGTGGTATCGTTGTTTCTGGTATCAGGGTGATGGTAGCTTCATAGAATGGCTTTGGGAGTGTTCCCTCCTCTTCAATCTTTTGGAAGAGTGGTAATTTCTTCTTTAAACCCAACTTTGGATGAAAATACCAAGTTAAATGAAGGCATAGGCCCACCAACAAAACAGCTTGGGCTTACTTTGAAGACCCAAAGTTTTAAGCCAGACGCGTCAAGTGAATCTCGTCGTGGCTGAGGTTCTGGGAAGCCCGTCCTCCTCTGGGAGATGGTCAGCCCCTGCAGCCCACTGGCTCTGGGGGCTGGACTCGGGGGAGCGGCTCTTGGACAGGCAGGAGTTGATGATCCGCTGCTTGTGGAGGCGTGGGCTCTACGTTTCTAGCGGGCTCCCAGGCTGCTGCTGGTCGGGGACCCCAGGCTGGGGACCCCTGAACACGGGGCTGGGCACGTCCAGGTCAGAGTTGCCTCTCGGCCTGGGTCTCCTCTGAATGTCTCTGGGGTAAATAGCGCGTCGAGGGGCGCTGAGGAGGCAGCCTGCCTCGCTGGAGAGGGGGCCCAGAGGCAGCCCCCCCGTAGGGAGTTGTCTCTGCTGCCGACTGGCTGACAGCGCTCAGCAGGATGCGACGGGAGTGGGCGTCACCGTCACCAGAGCGCCCGCCCCACCAAGCGCAGGGGTGGGGACTTGGCCGGAAGCTGCTCATTATCCTCGTGTGCTTGTAAGGTGGAGCGGGGGCAGCTGCGGCCTACAGAAGGTCTGGCGTTTCTCACCACTTCCTTTCTTGGCGTCTTGCTCGCCTATCGGACCCGAACTTTCAGGCCCTTTGTCCCCCTCCCCTGACGCGTGCCTTCCCGCGACTCCTAACCTCGAGGGGGGTGCCCTGGGCCTGCTCTGGATCTGTTCCCATCAGTCAGCGGTGTGCTGGTAAGCACCCTCTAAGGAAAAAGCCTCGATTGGGAGTATCTGGCAGTTTCCATGGTGTAAAGACTCCACCACGGCCAGCTCTGAGCCATCACGGGAGGAGAGTGGGGAGGAGGTGGGCAGTAGCTGATCGCATCTCCGATGCCCGGATGCATCACGCGCAGAGGCGCTAGTGGGATGTAGGAAAACCATCATTCACTTTGCTTTGAACAGAGTGTTAACAAGTCAGCTCAATTATCCACGAATAACCGTCAGGCTTGCAAAGCTCCTGCAAGTTCGCTGTCTTTAGAGGCCCCATTCCGAGGGCCCCTGTGGCACCAGACTGCCAGTCGCCCTGGGTCGTGGGCACGGTGGGGTCCCCTCGGGAGAGGGGCTGGGTCTCCTGGCGGCTCCCTGGCGAGGGAAGGGGGCCGGACAGGCCGACTCAGCCCGCGTCTCTCCCTCGTAGAGACTGTACACCTGGACGCTAGCGGCGGCGGGGACGCGGCCTGGGCCGGCGGCTGGGGAGCCGTCCGTGTCGGAGGACACCCTGCCCTGCAGCGCGGACTCGGGCCTGTGCGGCGAGAGCGACTCGGAGCCGGGCAGCGGCCTGTCGGAGCCCCTGTCCCCGGACGCCTGGAGCCACGCCTTCCCCGCGGGCCCGGAGCTGGAGCCCGAGGATGGTCTGGGCTCCCTGGCGGCCGCGGAGAGTCCGGGGGAGGCCTTGGCGGAGCACGGGCGCTGGCTGGCGGCCTGCATCCAGGCCCTGGAGAGGGACGTGACCGAGGAGGAGCTGGCGCGGGTGGACGGCGCCGTGGACGCCCTGGCCCGCTGGGACCTGTTCACGGGGCGGCTCCCGGCCCCCCGGCAGGACCCGCCCTGCGGCCGAGACGGCGCGGGGCTGCGCCGAGTCCTGGGCGACAAGTTCTCCTCCCTCAGGCGGAAGCTGAGCGCTCGCAAACCGTCCAGGGCTGAGGCGTCCCCGCGGCGCTGGAAGGCGGAGGACAATTAGCACGGCTGGTGCGTCTCGTCCAGGGCGCTGCGGGCCCGGCAGCGGGAGGAAGGGACGGTGTCTCGGGAAGCGGAAGGCGATCCGTCTGCACGCGGACCCCGCACCCCGAGTCCCAACCGCAGCCTCGCGACGCGGCCGAGGGCCGTCCTTGGGCCGCACCCGACTGCACAGAGCAGGTGCCTGTCTCTCCTGCGGCGAACTCAGACTGCAAGTCCCCAACGTGGGTCCTCCGCTCAAAGGGGGGCAAAGGGGGTCTTGTTGCAATCTACAAGGTCCCCCGCCTCCCCCGACCCCAAGCCCGTAGAAAGGGCCCCTTTCTGCGGCACTAACCGCACTCTAACCTTGGAACTTGGCGTGGGCGTCTCCCTGAAAGTTCTGGGTGGCCACCGCCTACCAGACCACGTGCCCAGAGATGTGCCACTTCTGACAACTGCTGCGGGACGGGAGGGTGTCCCGTGTGCAGGTCTGAAGGTGCTGCTGCCTGCTGTGACTTGCAGAGGTGGAAGCAAACCGCGGCTCCATCCTCAGGACAGTTTTCTGACAAAGGTGGCCTGGACCCCAACACCGGTGAGGGCAAGGAGATGAGAGTTTTGTTCCGAACACCTGTGTCTGTGTTTTTTGGTCTAGTTCAACCAGTTGCTGAGAGAACAAGTGGTTTAGATGTTAAAATATCCACCACCCCAGTGCAACTGTCTGTCTTCCTTTAATTCCGTCAAACTTTGCTTCCTGTTCTTTGAAACTCCTTTACGTGCAACTCACACATTTGATTGTTAGGTTTTCCTGACCTACTGACCCCGTTTTCATTATCAAATGCCCCGGGCTGCTGCTCACGAGTCCTGGGGAGAGATGCTTCTCCTCCGGACAGCAGAGCTCCCGTGGAGTGATGGGTAGGCGCAGCTACTTCCCACCTGGAGAGGCAACAGGAGCAGCTCCTACATTTTGTGCATATAGCTTAGACAGTTTGGGGGGCCTGCTAAGAAAAACAGTACAAACTACAAATATAGAATCAGGAGGGTTGCCCCCTGAGCAAGGACGCCTGAAGCCTCCTTGTGATGTAGGTTCCAGCCCCAGAAAGATGTGAAGGGATGAGACCATCCTGAAGATAAAGCAGCAAGGATGCAGCTCTTCAGACCCGCGTTGTCTTTTTCATGGGGTTGAAGGTGCATCGCGAGGATCCAGAGGTAACTGACGGGGGAGAAGAGGACGTGCCAGGCTCTGCAGAACGTGTGCTGGGCCGACCCCGCAGATAGCACGACGGAGGAAGTGAAGGAGGCCTCGGAGTCTGTCACTGTGAACAAACCGCTCACCCTAGTGGCTTCAAACCCCAGCAACCTATGCCGCTCAGAAAGCTGCAGTGTGGACGGAGCTTGGTGGGGCAGGTCTGCCCCTGGGGCTGGGCTGGAGAGCCCCGGCTCTAGGACGGCTCGCTCACGGGGCTGCCGTGTGATGGCCGAGGGCCAGGGCCTTGGTTCTGTCCGGGTGGCTTGGGCTTCCGTGTAGTAGGGCGGCCGGCTACCAAAGGGGGGATTTCCTGGAGTCACGTGGAAGACGTGTAGCCTCTCAGGACTCAGCCGTACTCTGTTAAGGCCGCCTGAAAGGCTCACCCAGGCTCACACACAGGGAGGGGATGTAGATCCCACCTCTTCACAGGGTTGTGGTGAGGTTCTGGAAGAGCCTGGGAGGTGAGAAAACATTTATGAAAAACCTGCCCCAGTTAGTGTTTGCTGCTCAGATTGGCCATCATACCTGCGACAAAATCGTACCCGTTTTTCTTCTGCAAAAGATTAACGACTGGAATGATGTAGGCACACACACAGGTGACAAAGAGAGAAGAGCCTGGCTCAGACTGAGGGAGGGCGCTCAAGGGGGTCGTCACGAGATTCTTGGTGCCGACTGTCTGCAACCGTGGCCTTTGGCTCCAAACTGTGACGAGTGTCCCAGAAAAGCATTCTGAAGTGGGGAGGGACAAGCCACTTCCTCCACGGCCTTCATCAGTTGCAGATGGAGGACACTCTTTAAAGACAGCTGCTGGGAGGAAAGTTTTGAAAGCAAAACGTTTAGGAGCAGAGATGATAGCGTCCTCCCTCTGCTCAAATATCAGCCAGGTTCTGCCCCTGCTGGGGGTGGAGAGCAGTTGGGGACAGTCCCCAGGGAGTGGCTTTTGGCAGAGGAGGGGCTCACGAACGCCATCTCCCAGAGCAAAGTCACGGCTCACCAATTTCAGGCTCAGACTTGGTACAGCTGGGCACCTTAACGGGGCTGAGCTGAAATAGCTTCAGGTAACGGTTTCCGAGAAACAAGGGCCTGGTTTTTACTTACGCAAAAGCACCGAGTCAGTGTCATCTCATCTCATGCTTTCTCATCTCCTCATCTGTCAAAGGCCCCCCTGCAAGTCAGGACGAGAGGTCTCCGAGCTTTCCCACGGACCCGCTCGGAGCCCCTCACTCTCTGGTGGGACTGGGTGGAGGGGCTTGAATGGAGCTAAAAATACTTTGGGGTCATGGCGTTGTGTCACCGTTCCTGTGTGAGATGGGGCTGGGACATCCACGCCTGCCTTCAAAAGTAGCCTCAACACATGTGGAAACTGCGTCCTGGTTGGGGGGATGGGAAGCAGGGCCCCGGTCAGGAGGTGGCAGACCCTCTTCCTGCCTCTCAAAGTCCAAACTCATCCTCAGAGGAGGGAGAGGAGGATCGTTCTCAACTCCTTCCTCCCCACCTGCGGGGCAGGAAAGTGGGATTAGCCCGTGAGCCCCTCCGCTGGCCCCCCTGTTTCCAGAGCGTGGGTCAGGGGAGGGATGTGGGCCTGTTAATACTGTCCCATGGGACATCTGATTCAGACCTTTCTGGGAGGAAAGCAATCTCTGAAAGGGCTTAAAAAAATAAACACACAATAGCTTAGCCGAGCAGCTAATATTAAAGCGAAGAGTCCAAATTTAGATCCCACCAAGTTCAAAGGAGCGGCTGTAGCATTCCAGGGACACACACACACACACACACACACACACACACACACACACGCACAGGAGCTACTCTCTAGACCTGCCAGGCAGGGCCAGGCGGCTAGACCCTCATCCGTCTGGGGAAAGACAGGGAGCTCGTCCTTGCAAATAAAGTCCCCCTTTGAACCTGTCCTTCTAAGTACCAGGGAATTTGTTACATCCCTGCAAGGTACATACCTTGATCCCATTTTATGGTTAAGGGAGCTGAGAGGTTTGCTCATCTGCCTGAGGCTGCAAAGCAGGGCCTGAGATTCCGAGCGGGTTTGCTCTGACTTGGCCCTGCATGTTCCGGGTCTTAGGAAAGCACACTGGGGAAGTCTGAGCAGGCAGAGAGTCAGGAGGAAAGCACAAGGCTTGGGAGGCCTGCACCCCGGGCTCCCTACTTGGGCCGCAGCCCTGCTGGCTCTGCCCTGGCTTCTAAGGTGGCCAGGAAGCTGCCTAGTGGCTGCAGCTCTTCTGGGCCAGAGACTCCCCAGAGGGCCGAGGAACGGCCTGGGTGGGTGGGTGGCCGGCTCTTTCGGGTGAAGATGCCAAGGTAAACAAAGCCCGGAGTCGCTGGGGCTTTGATTTGTTTGTATAAAGAGGGCGAGTCCCCAGCAGGAATATTTTTACCCTGGTGAAAACCGGGAGGATCAGGGCTTTGCCGGGCGGCTCCCGACCTGAGCTGGAGCCCACGCGCCCTGGGAGTGGACAGAGGCCTCTTCCAGGCCGCCTTCGCCCGCTGCGGCCAGGCTGAAGAGGGCGGCTGGCGCCGGGGACCCGAGGCCTGGCTGGCCCTCGACCCCTGCCTGCCCCAGCGCTGGAGTCTCTAGTGGAGCCAGATCTGTCCTGGTGGCTGTAGGGACTGTCCACAGAGGAGCCCGGTTCCAAGGAAACCCCAGGAAGCAGCAGATTTACGGCCCCTAGAACGACAGGCTGTGGAAGCTAAGCGCTGAGAATAATCTGGGAAATGTCTACTGCATGGCCGACAAGAACCACGGCCTTCGGAGCTACTGAAACCTGTGCGAAGAGCCTGGCCTCTTCCAGCGCCTCCATCTGGGAGAGCCCAGAATAATCGAGGCTTATTTTTGAACTCTGCTTCTTGGGTAAAGAGAGAAAAACGAGCTATGTCAGGGGTTTATTTTAGAAAACAATTTCCAAGAGGCGTCCTGGGGCCACTATGTGTTCAGTCCAATGCTCCCACCCCAGCGGCCAGCCAGGGCGGCCGAGGACGCGCTGGTCAAAGAGTCGACTCCTGGGCTGCCGGAGGGGACCCGTGGGGCATCCCACCTAGCGCACGACCCCGGCTCTCTGCACACTAGCCGGAAGCGAAACCAGGTCCCCCGCGAGGCCACCGCACATGCCTTGCCCCGGCGCTTCTGTCAGCATCCTCCCTGCTCTGAGCCCTCCCGACCTCCCTGGCCACGGCGCAGCTGAAACGCCCTACGGCCAGGCCCGCGTGGCTTCCCTAGCGTCCCTGGATTGTCTTGAGACATTTACCATGTGGTCCTTATGGTATCCCGCGGTTACCACGGGGATGTCTGTTTGACGGCCTCTCACTGGCCCGTGACCAGCGGGGAACCAGTCAGGAAACCCGCTCCCAGGCCGGCGCGGTGCCTGCAGTCTGCACTCACCTGCCACGGGGACGAGGCAGGATGAGGCGGGAGGCTCCCGGGGCGGCGCTGACCCGCCAAGGCCAAGCGGCTCCTCCTCTTTCCCTCCTTCAGCCTTTGAGCCACAAAAGGTGATTTATTTTCACTGTTTCTCGCAGTGCCTGCCCAAAGCAAGAGGGGATTTCAAAAGGGGGGCGGGGCTGATCGTCTACACTGGATGGTGGTTGCGGCCAAAGCTGGGGGGCGGCGGGGAGCGGGGGCTGTGTCTGCCTCTGTCCTCCTGCCCAGCTCGGACTGTCAGTGGGGACGCCCCTGGGGAAGCCTTGCCGCCCTCCTGGTTCAATGTGGGGACGGAGCTGGTGGCAAAGGCGTTCCTGGAAGGAGAGGAGAGAGCCCCATGGGGGCCCAAGGGTACAGACAGCAGCTCTTCCAAGAGCAGCACCTCGTGTCAAAGGCAGGGGCGCGGGGGAGCACGTCCACCTGTGCCAGCAGCAAACAGTGCAGGGAGGGGCTCCCCATCTACCTGAACTGGCACCGAGTCATCGTCCACCTTCGCCCCTGGGGCAAGACCAGGGCCGTTCCTCTGAACGTCCGTTTGGGGAGAGTCTCCTTTGGTGGACAGCGGGGACAGCGGCGTCTGGGCTGCCGCCTCACCTCGGGCGGACGGGACCAAGGCTGCGGGAGCCTCTGGGAGTAGAGGTCGACACTTCTCCTTCTTCCTCCGTCCTCGGAACTCCCCGTCCCTCTCCTGCTTCTCCCTGAAGCAGCCGGTAGAAGTGGGGCTCCCGTTAGCTCGACCCCGGCTTGTCATACGCTCCAAGCAGGAGCGAGACCTGAAAAAGGTGAAGGAAGGTCCACAGGACCGTGGCCCCTCGCCACCCCTCCCCACTGTTGGCCCCCAAAGCAGGCCTTTCTCAGTGGCAACACCTTCGTTGGATTATGTGAGCTTCAATCACAAGTTAATTAAACGACTCAATCGACCTCGTTCTTATGTTTAAAGGTCCAGAAGCCAAGTGGAAACACACATATACGTAGGCATCTTAATACTGGGATTATGGATGACTTCGACGTACAGAATAAATTCTGTGTAATTCAACTTTTTAATGCTTACATATTACATTTTCATTCTCCAAATTAATGCTACAAAACCTGAATCCTGAGGGAAGAGGATGAAATTCTAGAAGTCTAACTGAAAACAAGAGAATTCATCACTTGAATGTAATAAGTAGTTCCTTCTTGCTTGGAATGCACAGTGCCCCTTAGAATCTACTTGCAGTGTCGCCAGCGCTTTCACTGTGTGTGCACCTTCTAGAAATGGAATGGTCTGCTCTCCTCCTTGGAAGGGCCTCCTCTCAGAGACTCGGATCCTTGTTGACGTGGACAGACTGGGCGAGTCTTTATTTATCCACGACACGTCCACCCAACACACATCCACTAGACACCTCTTCTGTTCTGGTCACTCCGCCCCAAGTTTAAAAAAAACCTTATCCAGTGCACTGGCTCACTTCATAAATGCTTGTTCCCTGTATCCATGTTTCTCAGGGTGAAGGTTGATGTTTTTGATGTGACATAACAAAAAGGCTACTTTTTCTTTTTTGGGGGGGAGTGTCATTATTTCTACTTATACTAATATTACCTACAACATTTTTTCTGTGGTGACCCTGGAGGTTCGACGTTGTCACTCGGCTGTGTTCTTGCATTTCATCCAGACTGCGGTCTGTACTTGTGATGTCGTTGAGACGTGCCTGACCCTATGGTTGAGTAAACACTGGAGGGTACGTGGGATCCCTGCCAGGGAGGGGTCGGGATGAGGGGGCAGGGCCCGAGGCCCAGACCCCAGGCTCTAACCACCCACCTACCCCTCTCCTGCCTGGCGCCCACTGGAGCCCTGGCCACCCGCCCCAGGGGTGGAGCTTCACCCAGGAAGCCGGCAGACACAACAATGAACACGCAGTCAGGGACCCAGTAATGTGCTCCCCGTTCACGGGGCCTCACTCATGGCTGCCGCGGGGCGCCAGGGACGCAACACACCAGAAGAATGTAATTTACGGCAAATTTTAATAGATTTATAAAAGTCGTATATACAAAACATGTTAAACTAACCCCCGTAGCTATACAATACACTTTTTACACTGCATCATGTATCTCTGAACCTGGAACACAGCATCCGTAAACCGAGGCCTGTCCCCCACTGCTGGAGCTGCAACGACACCCCAGGGGCGGTGCCCGTGACCCAGCACTCAGCTGTTGCCCTTGAATTTCCTTTCTGAGTGGAGAGACCCCAGAAGAGCTCAGAGCTCCGTTTCTGCAGCCGCTGCCGCAGCTGATGGTCCCCACGGCCCTGCCCCGCCACGGGGCCCCCCACGCACTCCAGGGGCCACAGCACAGCACCGAGGAGGTGAGCTGAGGATGTGGCAGAGAGGAGGGGGCCGAGCACACAACCCTGAACTTCCTGGCTGCGCTCGTGTCAACAGAGAATAACATGCCTGCCAACTTTAGCTGCTTCGAATGGAGCGAAGGAAAAGACACTTGGAATGTTTTGCCATTTGCACAGCAGGTCAAACAGTAATGCTTTAAGATGCTGGAGATGGGCAGGCTCAATAGAGACCTCTTTTACATTTCTCGATAAACAGGCTTGTTAGAGAATCTAACAGTTAAGATGATGGGGAGAAAGTTTCACAGGGTGCCCGTGAGCCTTCCTGGAACAGGCCTCGGCCCCAGCTTCCACAGACTCCGCAGTGAGAGCTCTGGCCACCTGTTTGCCGGTGAACCTGGAAAAGGTGCCCGGGCTCGTCCAGAAAGCTTGGGTGAGGAGGGAAGCCACGGGGAACCGGCTCTGTTAGCCCGACTGTCAGATCAAGGCTGGTTCCACGTTTGTGACCTGAGTTCCAGAGTCTCCTAGGTGACAGTGCTCTCTGCCCAGCGTGGGCACGGACCTCTTTTGAGGGCAGCCGGACAGACGGTGGTGAGGAGACCTCCTGTGTCCCCCGAGGCTGTGGGGGGCTTCCCCGGGGGCCAGGCACTGAGCGGAGGGGCTGGGGCCCCAGAGCAGAGGGTTCAGCTGCAAGGCACATGGTGGCCCCATGAGATGCCCCGTGAGATGCCATAAAGCGCCCAGCCTGCCGCGGCGGCACACCCGGCCCATTGCCACTCAGGGTGGGGCCTCCCGGAACCCCATTCTCAGTTGCTTCCCGACTGGAGAAATTCTGAAGTCGGCTGAAGAGCTGAGCCCCTGGACCAGCACCGGGAAGCACCAGAACCCACAGCGGAGGGCCTGTTTCCCCCGACTCACAAGGGTCATGCTCTCAGCTGCCCCTACACTGGACTTCCCTCGGCCGGACTCCGGGTCAGCCTCACCAGGCGGGATGCGCGGTCCACCCCTCCCCAGTGTCCACACCGCCTGGGCCACCAGAGCGGTCTGGCTCTGCAACCTGCCGGGAAATGCGGTCCCACGGGAAACCTCCACCTTGACTGTGAATAGCTGCGGTTATGTTCATTTGGGGGAATTAATCGGCTTTTGAAAGCACAAAATAAAATGCGTTAATAAAAAGGCGCCCGAGTGACAAGCCTGGAACAGACAGATCAGGACGACCGTGAGCCCGCGCGGCTCAGCCCCGTCCACACTCTGCTGGCCGCGCAGTCAGTCAGCCCCGTCTACACTCTGCCGGCCGTGCAGTCAGAGTGCCGGCTGCCCGCCCGCCCGCCCGGGAGGAAACTCGGGCTGGTCCAGGAACCCTTAGTAGCTGCTCTAGTGTTTCACTGTGGTTTGTGTTACACACACACACACACACACACACACACAAGAAAGCCACCGGAATAAAAACACTACCTTCACAACCAGCTCAGAAGCGGAGAACCCAGTTTCCAGGGGGAGCCAGGTGTGCGCTTCTCTGTGAAGCGAGCCACGGGGCCATGTTTACAGCAACAGAGTCTTTGGGTCGCTGTAATAAGAACCTCACAGTGACGGGCCAAGGTCCTCGCTGGATCTGAGGAGGAGGAGGGAGGCGCCACAGGCCGGGTGGGATACAAGAGCAGTTCCCGCCTGTCCTCAGCTACCCCACACCCTAATCACAGGCCGCCGGGGAGGGCCCTGCTGCCCGACGAGTTCTGCGTTTTGGGGCAGGAATCTCATGGTCTATTTCTGAGTCCCACCCCATTTCCTACCTCTTGCTGTACTCAGATGCCAATTCCCGGGAACATCCATCCTGCCAGGAGGTCTGAGAACTCACTCGGGCTGGCAACATCCTGCTCCTTCCTGCAGGGACCTGGGGCGGGAGCCTCGCGTAGCAGGCCCCACGCTGAGCAGCGCTCCACTCTCCTAGGGGCTCACGACCACCGTCAGGGTCAGCAGAACCCCTGCAGGTGTGCGGTCCACGCAGAGAAGCCACTCTGGGTGTGAAGCACCCCACGTCACCCAGCGAGAGGCGGGCACTGGGGGTGCTTCGCGCAGGTAGCAACCTGCTGTGCTTTGAAGTAGGTTTTCACCTGAAGAGATGCCAACATGGTATGGAAACCAAAACCACCTATTTCAGTACCATCCTGAGCACCAGCCAACACCCAGCCTCTAAGTTCTAGCGGGTTCTGGAGGGCGGGACCTGGCAGGAGAGTGAGGGCCCACAGGAGCAGCCGGGCCTCGCGTGCCCTGAAGTCCTCCTCCAGCAGAAGGTAGGAACCAGGCACCAAGAGTGGGACCGAGGAAGCGGAGTGGCCCTTCCACGCCCCAGGGGCTCCCCTCCACCCACAGCGAGCCTTCTTCTTCCCTGAACTCAGTGCAAACCGCGTGCCGCCTGCTGATAAGCGCCGTCAACACAGCGAGTGCCAGCCTCTGAGCCGCCTTAACCAAGCAGCTCCTTCCTCTGGGGACCCGCCACCACCCTCTTCAGGGCCCAGCAGGTGCCTCACAAACGCAGTCAGTAAAAGCAGCCCTTGCTCAGGGGGGCTGAGCTCTCAGCCGCGCCCCCAGCTGCAGGCCCGGCACCAACCTTGGTACCAGGGCCTGCACCCGCCCCGAATGCCAAGTCCGTGAAACGCAGGAATCCCACACGCAAGGCCCACCTCTCCCTAGCGCTGCCAGGCAGACTTTAAAAGGGCTTGTCTTTTTCTTCAGAGCTCTCTAAATTTCCGGGCATCACTGAAGAACGAGGTTGCTGAGCGTATCTGATGTACCTTACGGAGAAGGTGGCGTCAGAAGGCCTGAAAGGACCACCCGACACGCTGTTGAAGGCTTAGTGGGAACTTCTGCTCTTCACTTAAACCACAACAGAAAACCCAGCATCACTTTCTTCCTGAGGCAGGTTGTAGGTCACAGCAAGGGGAGGATTCAGGGGGCAGTACGTTGTGGACCATAATTCCAGCGGCCTGGAGGGAGTCCTCCATGGTCCTCTGCTTCATGGCTCATGACCCCGGCTGCACAGCAACCACCGGGGAAAGCAGGAGTGCGTCCACGTGATGCCTGTACGGCACGGGTTCTGGGTGGCTCAGCCCAGGGCTTTGCAAAGCCCCTCAGGTGATCTGACTGCGGCGCCAGAGCTGAGCATCGTGATCTGATCCAACTTTTACAAATGGGGAAACTGGAACTCGAAGAGCTTAGCCCTCAGCCACGTGGATAATGACGAGTACAAGTTTCTCTGGGGGCGGGGGGAGCAGGTCTGCCTTCCCCACACGTGGACGCACACAACGCCTACCCAGGCGATGGCCACTAGACAATACATACGTGCCTTTTCTACAAGAGAATCCTGAGCGCCACGAGCTCTGTCGGCTGGGAATCGTTCGCACTTTGCATCAGTGGTTTCTTCGTTTTGTGATGGGGACAGTCACTCCACGGGGTTGCGGAGAAAGAGATCCCACCCTTGCCTTCCCTTGGGCTTCCCCCAGCCTCCGGTCTCTGACCACGTCCACATCCATCACCAGGTCCTCTCCTCGGGTCCCCAGGCCTCAGGGCAGCAGGATCCCTCCTTCACACACACACGTGTCTTTACATGTATTTGCCACTGTTCCTTGTCCTGAAGTCGTGTTCTAGAGGCATCCACTCAGTGACAGCGCTCCTGTGTCCCCCGTGGAAATAAAAACTGCGATCGACAAGTAATGAACCTTCAAGGAACATTAGGAGAGTTATCCAACTGCTCCGAATTTTGGGGACTGTAAAGTTAATGTTGACTTCGCATGCTGAGTTGATATTTTCCATTAAGCAAAGGAAAACTAAGGATATATCTTAATAAACATCCAGAGACTGAAGGTGGTCCGATCATCAAACCAGCCCCTGCTGCCAATGCTAAGATGCTGTGCCAAGCGTAAGCGGTGAGCAACTCACCCGACCGCTCTCCTCCTAACGGTGCCGTTACTCACGACGCCAAGTTAGTGTCTGTGCCCAGGATGCCCAAGTTAGTCAGTCACGACTAATAATCTTGTTTCAAGATTATTTCCTGATCTTGGAGTTGAAATAACCTGACTCATTTTTATCAAAGAAGTAAAAAAATTACAAGAATGAGGAGTCTAGAGAACTCTCTATATAAATTACAAAGCTACAATGCAATATCTTTAAAACAATTTCTCTACAAACTGAAGGGTTAAAAAAATATTTCAGTAAAAAACGTACATGTGTCCTTATGTGTAAACAGTATAACTATGAGGAAAATATCTTAGTTTGAGGAAGTTTATTGTTACATTTTTGCAATAACAGATGAGGCACAACTATCTCAATAAAAAAGACAATAATCAAGGGTAACAGTGAAATTAAAATAAAAAAAATAGAAAAGCCTAAGGTTTTGGAGAGAAAAGTGACTATAATCTATGTGTAGAAAGGCTGTAAATGGTTTCAGTTGACCTTGCAAAGAGCGATCTTCTTCTCGGATGCCGACCAATCATGGAATTGAGGGCCGGGCACCCTGCAGGACTAAGCCGTCCACTCAGCTTACCGTGAAGAGGGGAGCTCGGCCGCAGGGGGGAGAGCGGGTCAGTTCTGGGCCAGGCAGGGGCCCCCCTCGGGCCGTCCCCCCTGCTTCCCAGTCCACTCAGCTTCCCTGTCTACACCAACTCACTTCAGCCTCCGAAAGCAAACCAGCAGCCGCGTCAGACAGTTTAAAGGACAAACGGCACTTGCCGACCGTGCTGACCCCACTCGCCAGCAAGCCGTTCGGACGGGCACCTGCACCGGCTACGCCAACCGCCCCCTCCGCCAGACCACAGGGAGTGTTTCCAGGCTGGTGAGGAAGCGCGTGGGTCCCGACACACGTTGTGAGACCTGGAACCCGGCAGGCGAGGAGTGCTCGGGCCCCAGGACAGGGTCCTCTGAGCAGCGACAGCGGGGTCTTGGGCCGCCCTGACGCAGCCCGTTGAGAATGTTCTTTTTCCTTTCAGCCTCGGTCATCGGCCCCGATCCCGGGGCACGTCCTCTCAGTTTATGAAGAGCCACAGGAAGCAGTACAAAAACAGCAACTTTTCTCCAGCCAAAAAAAAGAGCCGAAACCCCAGCAAACATCGACAGGAAGCCTTGAGCACCCAGAGAGACAGGATTTCATGTCGTCTCCTCATTAAAACCCTGTGATAACAAGGCTGACTCAGAAGCAGTTTCTTTCCTCCCTTTCCTCCTGGGTCAGCATCTGCCACAATATCCCTGTTTATCTGCTGGGTGAAGGCAAGCAAGCCACTCACCAGGGACGCAGGACCGGGAACAGTGTGGCCTGGGGATGGGGCCCGGGGACGGTTACTCAACCACAGGAACATTCTAGTGCCACTGACAGAGGAAGCTTTTTTCTCTTTTAAATGCTAGGCAGTCTTCAACACGCCAGACACTCTTGAGTAGAGTAATACACAGCAGGGACCAGTTTGGAATGCAATGTATTTTTAAACACAGTGAAAGACACCTGGACAGAGTAACTGGACAAGTTAACTGAGTGTAAGATTGACCAACTCGCATCGACATTCACAGCCTCTGCAGTTTCACTCAGAGGAGACCGCGTCTGACAGTTTTCCTGCTACATGTGTACGTTAGTAGAAGCGAGAGACCGTGAATGAGAACCTCGATTCTCTGCCACTAGAAGGCAGCGCGGAGCCCGGGGGCATTAACGAGGGCTCCGCTGGCAATGCCGCCAGCTCTCGGAAGCCCCTGAGAGGAAAGGAGCTCTCCACTTCCTCCAAAGAAGGAAAGGCTCCCTGCAGCCGACTGCAGCGTCGGAGACGACTCAGAAGACAGAAGAGTCATCTGCAAGGCCAGCTGGTTGAAGTCTTTACCGAGGGGCGGGGAGGGTGGGCACAGAGGCAGCGGGCACTGCCCTGTGTAGAGAGGGGGCCGTACACGGCAGCGCCTGTGCGCACACCTTCCGCCCCGTGTCCCGTCGTGCTGCGGGCTGATTGGACAGGGCAGGAAGAGAGCGCAGGCTGTGGGGCCTTAAGTCCACACCGCCAGCTCTCACTGCCACCCTCTCATCTGACGGCTGGGCCAGGGCCTCTTGGGACATCGGCACAAGAGACTTAAAAGGCAGCGCGCTCCCTTGGGGAGGTGGTGGCGACAGCCCACGCTTCACCTCCTACAAGCCACCCCCCCTCCCCCCCCCCCGCCCCGGCAACACTCCTCACCAAGCACTCTCGAGTTAGAGAGAAAAGCCATCTGCAAAGATGTCGGTTTTCGTGTTTCTGTCATTAAAGACAGAGTGCGCGCACACACACACGCAGTCCTCGATTACATTGTGTCAGAGAAGGAATAGTTTCTGTAAAAAGAAAGAAAGCTGTGTTATTAGGCATTACACGTTAATACCAAAGTGATCGCTTGGATTTTCAGTAGTTTCACTAGTCCCCAGGATTCAGTAGCTAACATCAAAGTGTCACGTCCTTTGGCCTAGAGCGTGGCGGGCCTCATGGCATCCCTGAGCCAGGTGTTGAGGGCACGGATTCGGGAAACCCGCTCCGGGACACCGGGGAGATCTGGCCTGTGGCCGGCGAGGCTGCTGAAGGACCGCAAGAGCGAGGGGCCTCCTCTTTCACTGCAACATAATATCCTTCAGGTTCTCTTGCAGGATGGTGTCCTTCACAGCGTGAAAGACGAAGCGGATGTTCTCGGTGTCTATGGCGGTGGTGAAGTGGTGGAAGAGGGGCTTACTGCGATTCCGTCTCTTCCGGTCGAAACACTGGACCAGGTAGCGCTGGACGTCCTCCAGCCTGTGGGGGTCACCCTTGAAGTCTGGGAAGTGCTTCTTGATGCTGACAGTCTTTACTTTCTCCACCAGGAGGTCCATCTTGTTGAGGAACAGGATGATGGAGACGTTGAAGAACAGCTTGTTGTTAACGATGGTCTCAAAGATGTTCATGGACTCCACCAGGCGGTTGGTGCGCCTGTCTTCCATGAGGACCTGGTCGTACTCGCTGGACGAGACCATGAACAGGATCGACGTGATCCCATCAAAGCACTGGAACCACTTCTGGCGCTGAGACCGCTGGCCGCCCACATCCACCATCTTGAAGGGGATTTTTTTGATGACAAAGTCATGCTCCACGATGCCCTTGGTGGCCTTCCTCGCCAGCAGGATGTCCTGCTTGCTAGGAAAGTAATTCTGTAAAATGGGATACGGGAGAAATTTAGGAGAGGA
Organism: Mesoplodon densirostris; assembly: GCF_025265405.1. Lineage (NCBI taxonomy): Eukaryota > Metazoa > Chordata > Mammalia > Artiodactyla > Ziphiidae > Mesoplodon > Mesoplodon densirostris. The sequence continues at coordinate 86,645,056 of NC_082676.1, read as the reverse complement.
AGAACATGAGAAAATAAGAACAAAAAGGTGGGGTGGAAGGAGAGAGTTACAGTGGCTTCTGAGAGAAGCTGGACCAAACCCCAGAAGCAGCTTTCAGTTACAAACATACAAATTCACCACGAAGCAAAACGTGAAGGAACTAAACGGCTCATTTCAAAATGAACAAAGGCTCATCTGGATGAGGAAGGATGATCAGAAGCTTCACTGTTAAGCCCCAGTCTGAAATCTCATCGACCTTCTCCACAGGAGACTTCCATCTTTTTTTCCTGCACCACAGCTACCTTTCTATTTTTCTAACTTCTAGGGCACACGCATTCCAAACCCTTACTATGAACTGATTTAACTTAGGTTTTGCAACGCTATTTAAATTCACCCTGCAATATATTTAATATGTTATTCTTGGAGAACTCTTAAAGCCTTTAGCAACACACGGGCAACTGTGGTCGCTCACACCGCTTTGATCCTGCACTATTAACAATCCTCCAGTGATTACTGCACACCAGCACTCATGCATCATCCTTGCCAAAAATCCAAACAGGGCTGAAGCCTCTAGAGCCAACTACCAATTCATGAGGTCTAGAGGGGAGACAGAAACATCTTCAACAGCACTGCAGGGACGGAAGAGCGAAACTGAGACGTGAGAAACCCTACAGGAGAAATAATGCAATTACTCCAACAAATAAATTGAAAGGAAGAAAAAGACGGAAGGAGAAACCTATAGAATAAAAGAAGTCTAAGTGCCACGGACCAATTGCAATGGATGGACTGTAATAGGATGTTGATTCAAACTACTAAAATAAAGCAGCATCCGCAAGCAAACATTAATGAGACAACTGGGAAAGTCTCAAAACTGACTTGATATTAAGGAATTATCGCTAGTTTTTTAGGAGCAATAATGGCATTGTGGTCACCTGACACAACAAACATGGCTCACAAGGACGGCGAAAGCCCTCACCGCTTGGGCTGCTTTGGTCTCCACACAAATGTTTTCTAATCCTGGATCACAGACTCCTGGGGTGGGGGTCTTACTCACCAGCTGGCCAATCCGGTCCAAGTTATCCAGGAAGTACTTCACCGATTCACCCTGTCATGGAGGAAATAGAGTCACAATTCAGTCTTGGTTGAGGAACCCTGATTTGGTAAAATGACTGCTATTTTGCCTCTGTGTAAATAGGATGGCAAAGTAAAAAGGCTAATAGCATACATGTATTTTTAAAAATTAAAAACACAATTTAAAAAATTTAAAAATGCAATTCCTGTAGCTCTGATCCCAAGGTTCAAATTCAGACTGTGTTTTCCAAAGCGCCCCTGGCTTGATCCTGGTGACGGGCAGGGTGCCGACTCCCTTCCTTCCCAGACATGGAGACTGGCCTGCTCCAGGCCACGCCACCAGGGAGCTGGCGCATGAGATTAAGTTCCTGTGAAGGGTTTTGCTCCTGACAGCTGGCCCAACGTGCTCTAGCCACCGTCTCTGAAGAAGGTCCGTCATTGAGAAGAGGCACGTGACAAAACATGCGCCAGTTTCTGGAAACAGGCCTGACGTTCCATTATTACGTCACACATTTGTACGACCTGATTTACAGCCTAGAATGAGGGGACTCCTTGGTCTGGATTTCCATGCTGGGATGACCAGTCTTTCTCTACCCACTGGACGTTCTCCAGACTGAACGTTGATACAAACCAGGGCTGTTCAACAGCCAGAAGTGACCTTGAAAATCACCCATGGTCCTGTTCTCGGAGGAGTGAACCACCAACACAGCGGCACTCACGGGGCACAAGGAGCGTTTAGAGGGCCTTCAGTGTCGATGAAATGCAGGAACCAGAGGAAGTGGAACTGAACGGGCAAAAGCTCCCCTTAAAAAGTGGGATGCTGATTATACCCCGTGTGCCCAGAGGACACGGCTTCCTGCAAGGTTTCACCCTGAGCCTCAGTCTGCAGACAGGGACCAGCGAGGACGCTGGGAGAGTCCCCCAGGGAAGCCACGCCAGCCCCGTGTTCTCACGACAGTGGAGGGTGGCAAGGAGGTGGCACTCTGGGCTTTTAAGGAGGAAGATCATCAGGAAGGTCCTAGACAACAGCTTGAGCTTGAGACGTCGTAAAAAAAGACGAAGAATGACAGGAGCGGCAAGCCCTGGTTCCGCCCTCCCCACGTGGGGTGGGTTTCCTTCAGTGAAGAATCAACCTTCCCATTTTAAAATGAAGGCCTGGGGGTGATTCGGCAGAGAGCATTTTGTTTAAGGAACAGAAATACACCTTCCCTGCATCACAGCACAGATCACGATTTGCGATACGATCTTCCTCCTGGGCATCCGTGCTGTCAGGGCACAGGTTGACTCCGCCCCGGGAGGCCGGGGTCTGGGCCGGCATGAACGCCTCGCCTCCAGCCGCGGCCCCCAGCCCGCACACAGCTCCTCCCCGTGGAGGGGAAGCTGGGTTCGGTGCAGCGGGAGGTCGCGCCCCTTCCCGCAGCTGCCGATCGTGCCCTGCCGACTGGCACAGCCTGCCTCCTCCCATGGCCGGGCAGGAAACAGCTGGTGAGCGAAGAGCTGCCGGAGTGGACGCCAACTCACCTGATTTATGGCTACTCCTTCCCCAAAGCTCTCATCTCTCTTACCTCCCACCGCCTCTCATTCGGGGCCCTCGGAGGCGCGATGAGAGCTCAAGAACAATCAAGGCACTGCCCGTGTCCCCCGCGCATCCCTCCAGGGAGGCGGGGCAGCGGGGACGGCCCACAGCCAGCCACTCCTGCCTGACTCGGGCGGGGGCTCCAGGCACAAAGACAGT